>NC_090725.1:308556954-308561954 GCF_036898095.1 Palaemon carinicauda | reverse complement strand
AGTTATGTTAGTTCGTCAAGCTACGAACTGCTTAGATAAATTGAACTAACGCCTACATACTCGCCTTTATGGATAACGTGAGTAGCATAGCATGTTCCGCCGGTCAAAACAGAGGAGCAAGGAGATGATGTCAGATTATAATGAAGGTGAGCCAGTGGAGCAAAGACTAACAAGTGATTAGATAATATGATTGAAGAAACTCGTAAATACTTTTAAGTATGAGTGACAGCAGACATATCTAAGAGGGACTCCCTAGAATAAGGGTTCCTAACCTTTTTGGTCTTTTGTACCCCTTGGGCATTCTAAAGATTCTCGTGTACCCCTAAAATTGGGTATGAAAAACAGAAACAAATAAAGTATTACTGTGATACAATTTTATTTGGAATCTCATTGCATATTACCTCATATACTGCACAGTACTGACTATTCTTTCTGATCCAGTGTACCCACCGAAGAGCAAATATGTACCACTGGGGCACAAGTACCCCAGGTTGGGAACCCTTGACCTAGAAAATTAGGTCAAAATCCTCATTTTCTATGCAAGTAGCGTCTTCGTCTTCTGGTTTACCAGGCTCCATATAATAATTCTATTATGAAGGGACTGACCTTTCATAAGTTGGCAATTCGCTTAGGATGACAACAGCAGCGTTGATAATTGATAGTTGTTCTTGAACAGTTTGTAGGGAAGTGGGGGTCGTTCGGGTTAAAAGCAAAAGCCGACTAGGGTGAGCAAAGAGGCCGTTGTCTGATGAAATTTTAATTATATTTGTGAGGAAGTCGATGTCATCACTGACAAGAAGTATGATTATACAGGAAGAGGTCTTCTTCATCTAGTGAGAAAAATAGAAGTACTTAGAAAAGATCAGCAATATTATGAATTCTTTCTTTGTAAACGAGAAGAAACCATCAAAGCAATCAAATATTTAAAAAAAGAAAAAAAAAAATATTTCTGTAAAAAGCATGAAACAATTTCTAAAGGAGTTATAACCCTTCTTAATATTTAAAGAAAATGGGACGAAATCAAAGTTTTTCCCGACGTCATGGAGTAATAAAATCAAAGAATGGGTTAAATTACATTAGTTCATACTATTTAGCTTGAGAAAAAGTTGATGGCATCGGAACATAATTTCAGCTACATTTTTAATATCGAGATTAATCAATGGAAATGTTTTGCAATTACAGGTTTTTTTTAATAATTATTTTTAAGTTTATTGGTTGTTATGTGTTCAACTAAAAAAATGCATACATTGATAAGCAATTATTAGATGTTTATATTTGTCGAGACGATAATTCTTGACAGCAAATGCTCATACACTTTATTTAGAGATCTTATTATAAATAAAAAAGTAGAAAATAAGAAATAAAGCAAAGAACAGAGTAAACTTACTTTTAAAGCTTGTTGGACAATCGATGAGATTTCCACAACTGTCATGTTACTCTTTTTAAAAGGTTGTACTTTCATGAAAGCTATTGGGTGTTTGGCATTTATATCGAGCAGCACCTGTTAGGAAAAATGAATTTAAAGATCAATATGAAGTCTTGGGTGCTCAAATAAATCATGTCCTTAATAACTTGTAAAATTATGCAACTCTTCAAAGTAGATATTGTGAAGGACTAATCAAATCAGTTGAATATTATTCATAACTCGTATGAATAGTATAAGTTTTATCAATAATAAAGATGAATGATATTTGATAGCATAAACACACATACATAAAATACCTTAATTATTTTATTATATGCATTCTTTTGGGTATCCTAATATCTATTTGTCTTAGACATCTCAGATTTCATTGTACGAAAGTTATCACTTCATATTATTTATGATCATGTCAAAAAGAGTATTTTGAGCCACTTCTAATTTACTATTAGAATTAATAAACAGATAATGAACGGAAATTTCTATATTTGTGATACTGTATTCTACTATGTTTCAAATTGCAATGTTCTATACTATATTTCGTCACTCCTTTTACTGTACGTTACCACATGCATTATTTGGCCAGACAACTGAAAAAAAAAAAATCCGTCTGGAAAAGTTAGCATCCCATCCACTGCCATTAGTGACTTAATAAAAATTGGTTAAGGGAATTCTCTTTGGAAATCCCCCAAAGTATAAAAAGTTGGTATTCAATGGAAATGCTTTGAAAAAAGCTTTCCAATTAATACCAAAATGCTGAGGTTTATGTGGTCTTGAGTTTTTCATAAGAAGATTTCAGTATAATATTTTGATGAATTAGGTCAATTGTTACCTGTAAAATAGGCTTTGAGGAACTGCTGTCCTCCGTTATGAAAAGAGTCGTACAATTGGGTGTCAAAGAAGCTTGTAGCAAAGCAGACACAGAGTTTTGCACCAGAACGTCCTTGCCTTCTTGAGAGAAGATCCAAATTGCAAAGATATGATTGAAGAAAAAGGTAGAAACTATGTTATTTAGGGATACTTCAGTTTTACATTGTATTGTTATAAGAACTGATTCCACCCTACTTTTTACACTATATATTTTTCAAGAAAAAACCTTTTTGTAAAACATTATTATATTAATGTGTACCCAATACATATATATGTTTAAACGAGCTCCATGTTCAATCATTTTGGTAAGTATACTTCGATAATCCTAATGATCAATCTTAACTATACCATCATGGGACAGTGATTGACTCGGTGATTGGTATGGGTGGATAATAAATGAAATATTTCTAAATTAGGGTTTCATACGATATAGCAAAACTTTTAGCTTTTCATAGGATCGTAATTCTTGCTTTAATTAAAATAATTTCAAGCTGTTAAGAACACTAATTTATAAAGGTATATTCCAGTATCAAGGATAATAACAAATTTAAAGTTATATTTGAATAACAGTTTAGGCCATTTTCTTCAAATTCCCCATAAGGTTAGTTATATTCACATGACATGGATATCGAGTGCAATGATTAATTTTCTAGAGTTTTAGGTAAAACCTTTAAACTATACTAGTAAAACCTTTCCACCAATGAAACCACTATGTTATTATCATATTCTACACTTTTTATATATTTAACTGAAACTACACTTAATACATCAATTGTTCTGTCAAATGAATAATATAGTCTACTAAGGTTTATTTTCTTTATTCTTTTTTCTTTTTTACTTCCCCCTAAGGCTCCTCTCTCAAAAATAATGATAATAATAGATAGAAAATAAAATCTTCGAATTTCTATCCTAATAATATAAAAATGGTATGATAAAATTCATAAGCAAATCTTCAAAATATTAAGAAAAGATTGGAAAACATTTTTGTGATAAAATAACTACTGGGATGGCTTACCTGAATATCTAGGTCTGAGGCTGTGTACAGCTGGTAGCAACATCAGCCATATCACCAGCAAAAAGGCATCTCTCCAACAACACTTCAGCATTTCTGTTTTCTCTACAGAAACAACACTCTGTTAGCAATAATACTTGTATTTTCTCCATTTCTCACAACATGTATCTGACAGAAGGTAACTAGTTGCTGAGTTAAAAATGACTTATTTTCAAATCTCACTCAATAGATCATTGTTATACTACACCTTAAAAATATTTCTGACCGTGTAAATTTATTAAAGGCAGACAATGAGGCTTACCGGACCTGCAATAATGACCATACTGGTGAAAAATACCTAAGATCATCAACAGACCAAATCCTGTAGTAGCCCATAATGCTCGTGTGTGTGTATATGTATATGTATATATATATATATATATATATATATATATATATATATATATATATATATATATATATACATATATATATATATATATATATATATATATATATATATATATATATATATATTGATGAATAACATATATAGGCCTGTATATATATACACATACACACATATATATGTATATATATATGTATATGTACATGTATGTATAAATATATACTCTATATATAAATATATATATATATATATATATATATATATATATATATGTATATATATATATATATATATATATATATATATATATATATATATATATATATATATATATATATATTTATATATATAAAAGAATGATATGCAGATAGATAGATATCTAATGATACACACATATACACACAAACGTATATATATATATATATATATATATATATATATATATATATACATATATATATATATATATATATATATATATATATATATATATGTATATATATATATATATGTATGTATATATATACATATATATATATATATATATATATATATATATATATATATATATATATATGTATGTATATATATATATATATATATATATATATATATATATATATATATGTATATATATACATATCTAAATATATATGTGTATATATTCATATGTATATATATACATATATATATATATATATATATATATATATATATATATATATATATATATATATATATATATATGTATATATATATACATATCTAAATATATATGTGTATATATTCATATGTATATATATACATATATATATATACAGTATATATATATATATATATATATATATATATATATATATATATATATATATATATATATATATATGTATGTATGTATATGAATATATGGGTGAATTCATATCAATGCACATATATAAATATTTGTCTGTATGTATGCATATTGTCTTTGAAAAGTAATTTCAAACTGTTCACCTTCAGTGTAGCCTACTCTTGCTGCTTGCTTGTAATTTCACTTCCCAGTAATTAATGTATTTACTCTTATTTATCAACATACATATTGGATATGTTTCGAATTCATGATTGTCTTAAGATATAGTTAAAGAAAACGTCCAGGTAAGTGTCTTTTATATCAATTTTTATTCATTTTCATTTGGTATGTATAACCATGAGATAAAAAGGATGTTAAATACATTAATAACAAAACTTTTTGCACAAACATACAACACATCGAGTCCTGTCCACATAAATGCCCTTAGACACATAATCTCAGCAGATTCATAAACGACTCT
>NC_090725.1:308546954-308551954 GCF_036898095.1 Palaemon carinicauda | reverse complement strand
CATTATTGAAATATATTAACTTAGGAAGAATTTGAATATGAATATCAAAATTATGAAAAATGAATCTAACATTTTTTATGAAATAAGAAAATTATTCAACATTAGGCAAAAGCATGACTACAAAGCCCAAAGAAAATCTAAATATATCGTTGATATATAAAAATGAGGATGAAAATAGTCCTCACCAAAAAATAAATTCTGCCAAAGAAGTTTATCCTACACAAGACCTACAAATAATTGTGTATTCATAATTTCCTTTAAGAATGACTCAGGTTATGACATTTAACAACGAAACAATCTTAATACAGTTCCAAAATAATGTTCACAACTTCTTAGCAACTGTTAGTATCTCGTAAAGTATCTCTAATTATTATTGTTATTATTATTATTATTATCATTATTATTATTATTATTATTATTATTATTATTATTATTATTATTATTATTATTATTATTAGCTGAGTAACAACCCTAGTTGGAAAAGCAGGATGCTATGCAGCTAAGGGTCCAACACAGAAAATAGCCCATTGAAGAAAATAGATAAGAAAATAAGCAAACTACAAAAGAAGTAATGAACAAATAAAATTAAATATTTTAAGAACAGTAACAACATCAAAACAGATCTTTCATATATAAACTAAAAAAAAAAAAGACTTGCCATCCTGTTCAACATAAAAACATTCACTACAAGTTTGATCGTTTGAAGTTCTTCTGATTCAACTACCTGATTAGGAAGATCATTCCACAACATGATCACAGCTGGTATAGAACTTTTATAATACTATGTAGTAATGAGCCTGATGAGCTAGAGGGCATGACTATTAGATGCATACCTAGTATTATGAATAGGGTGGTACAGTCCAGGAAGTTTGAATGCAATGAATGGTCAGAATTATGAGAAATCTTATGCAACATGCAAAACGAAGTAATTGAACGACAATTTCAGTGATTAATATCTAGATTAGTAATAAGAATTTAGAAGGGTGCAAGTTCTTGTTCAACAATTGAAGATGAGATTCAGCATCTGAAGACCAGAAATGAGAACAATACCGAAACAAGGAAGAAAGAAAGAATTAAAACACTTCTTCATAATCTTAAAAGACTTTCTTGATAAGTAATTTTTTTTCAATTCATTAAGTGACAGGCCAAATTTTTTTCTGCATATAAAAGTCACTACTAAGAACCACTACGATAATTTAAAACAAAAAACATTATTAATGCTGAGATCTGGAGGTTAAGGAGCCATTGTTTCGACCAACTAACAATCATACTTCAAGTATTATTAGGGTTCAACTTCATGTCCCATAATTTGGACCATGCACTAATTTTAGCTAAATCTCTATTTTGGGATTCAGTAATTGAATATATATTTGTCTTCTCTTACTTGAGGGAGCACTTATTTCTCTCCTCTTATTTTTCAAAGATTTGTAGTTTATATATGAAAGATTCATTTCAATATTGCTGCTGTTCTTGAAATACTTTATTTTAGTTGTTGATAAGGTCTCTTGTAGTTTATTTATTTCCTTATTTCCTTTCCTTACTGGGCTATTTTCCCTCTTGGAGCCATTTGGCTTATAGCATCCTGCTTTCCCAAGTAGGGTTGTAGTATAGCAACTAATAATGATAGGCAACGAGTTTGTTTTCTAGGCTAAACAACATGTCATGTGTATCTAGTATAAAAAGCAATGGGCCAAAAACACTACCTAGAGTAACACCAGCTATCACATTCCTGTACTCACAGGGTGCCCATCAACAAATATTTGCGATCTGTTACTTAAAAATTCAATAATGATACTAAGAAAAGACCCACCCACTACCAACTGTTAGTTTTTGAAAACAAGGGACTCGTGGTTAACACAGTCAAAAGCAGCACTAAAATGAATGCCAATCATACGAACTTCCTGACCACAATCAAGAGATTTCTGTACAACATTGGAGATTTTGAGAAGGGCATCACATGCTCCAAGGTCCTTTCAAAAGACATGTTACAAACTAGGGGACAGATGATTACCTGCAGCATAGCTGTTTAAGACTTTTTCCCAAAAGGTGTTAAAAAACTTTAGATAATACGGGAGTTATAGAAATTGAGCGATAATCAGTTGGAGTTGAGTTACCACAAACACATTTATATAATGGAGTAACATTACCAATTCTCCAACAATTCCTAAAAGAACCTCTTCTTTCTAACTTGGAACAAATAATAGATAACTTAGGAGCTAATAACTCTGTAGTCTTTATAAAACAAAGGAAAAATACCATTTGGGTCTATACCTCCATAAGTATCAAGATCCATCAGGAGAGCTTTAATTTCATGAGATCGAAAATCTAAACTAATTAGTTTAACCTCAGGAAAACAGGAATGGGGAAGATAACGTTTCTTATTACTTCTTATCAGCCACTCATAAATACTGATAAACTTATGTCGACATTAACCACAAAGACCAAAGTGGCTCCACCTTATAAAAACAGTACACTAGAAACATGATAATTAATTTTTCAAGGAGTCAAAGAAGTGATAGAGAGAAGCAAACCATTTAGATAACCAAATTCGTATTATACTATAGAAAACCACGAGTATCTAATATAAAGGTGATGTGAAAGTTATCAAAATTATTGTGCAGAAAGATGTGAAGCCAGTAGAATAGATATATGATAAATTTCAAGTCTATAAATCATAAAAAGCATAGAACTATCCATGGCCTACTTTAAAATGATTAAAATGGCAAAAAAATCAGATTTAGATTTGTATGTATGTATGTATGAAGACTTGATTACTCACTATTTTACTCTTGTATATGTCATTCTTCTGTCGCTTTGTTTATAACAACCCCGCCCCCAGAAAAAAAGGTAATTTATCAAAATTTTCTATAAGAAAATTTATTAACAAATTGGTTATTATTATTATTATTATTATTATTATTATTATTATTATTATTATTATTATTATTATTATTATTATTATTATTATCATTATTATTATTATTACATGCTAAGCTACAACCCTATTTGAAAAGGCCGGATGTTATTACCACAAGATCCCCAACAGGGAAAAATAGCTCCTCAACATCCGGATCTCAGTATTGATAATGTTTCTTTAAATTTGTATGACTTTAAAAATTTTAGGTGTGATTCTCGACAGCAAATTAACTTTTGAGAAACATATAAGGTCTGTGTCTTCTTCAATTGCACAAAAAATAGGCTTATTGAGAAAGTCTTTCAAGATTTTCGGTGATCAATCTATTCTGAAGAAGTGTTTTAATTCTTTCATTCTACCTAGCTTTGAGTATTGTTCTCCTGTCTGGTCTTCAGCTGCTGATTCTCATCTTAATTTGTTGGACAGAAACTTACGGTCTATTAAATTTGTTATTCCTGATCTAGATATTAATCTTTGGCACCGTCGTTCAATTAGTTCATTATGCATGTTACATAAGATTTTTCATAACTCTGACCATCCTTTACATTCAGATCTCCCTGGACAATTCTATCCTGTTCGTAATACTAGGCAGGCAGTTCATTCTAATAGCCAGGCCTTCTCCATCATGAGGCTCAATACTACGCAGTACTTTAGAAGTTTTATTCCAGCTGTTACCAAGTTGTGGAATGATCTTCCTAATCGGATAGTTAAATCAGTAGAACTTCAATACTTCAAAGTTGGAGCAAATGCTTTTTTGTTGACCAGGCGGACATGATTCTTTTTATAGTTTATTTATGATATATTTGTTTTTGATGTTGTTAATAGTCTATATATGACATGTCGGTTTTGACGTTGTTACTTTTTTTTAGAATGATTTATTGTTAATTTTTTCTCTTCATATATTTATTTCCTTATCTCCTTTCCTCACTGAGCTATTTTTCCCTGTTGGAGCCCCTGGGCTTATAGCATCTTGCTTTTCCAACTAGGGTTGTAGCTTGGATAGTAATGATAATAATAATAATAGGAAAATAATTATGGAATAAACGAACTATAAGTGAAGTGATTAATAACTGAATTAAACAGCTTTAGAAGCGTAACAGCATTAAAATAAATCTTCCATGAAAAAACTATGAAAACTTCGAAAGAACAAAAGGAAGAGAAATAAGATACAATAGTGTGCCAGAGCGTACCCTCAAGTAAGATAATTCTACCCCAAGAAAGTGGTACAGAGGCTATAGCACTACCTAAGACTAGAGAACAATGGTTCGATTTTAAAGTGTCCTTCTCGTAGAGGAGCTGCTTATCATACCTAAAGTTTCTTCTGCCTTTACAAAGAGGAAAGTAACCACTGAATGTTGATATGAATTATATTAACAATAGAAAGAGGCCTCATACTTTTAGGCTACAACATGTAGATCCCTTCCTCTTGTAGAGACATTTTCAGTCGACTGTACAGACTGTTTTAGGCCTACCTAGATCTAAAACAACAACAATCTATATTGTCATTTTTTCATGAAAATACTTTGATATTTGCAACGAGAAAGGCTTCTATTATATTATGAATAGAGTGTTCAGTATTTATTAAAAGTATAACATCAGACCCCTGTTATATTATCAAATAAACTTTAGAGTGAGGGGAAAATATATTTTATTAGGAGAAATAATGAAATTACTTAATGAGATTTAGAAATCTGGTACAAATGGCATTGCATCGAAATCAGCAGTCCCTACTCAGTGCTGTTAAATGCACTTTTCCTATTATTATTATTATTATTATTATTATTATTATTATTATTATATATATATATATATATATATATATATATATATATATATATATATATATATATATATATATATATGCATATCTATTTATATATATATATATATACACACACACACACACACACATATATATATATATATATATATATATATATATATATATATATATATATAAATATGTATATATATATATATATATACATATATATATATATATATATATATATATATATATATATATATATATATATATATATATTATAAATATGTATATATATACATATATATAAATACATATATA
>NC_090725.1:308536954-308539454 GCF_036898095.1 Palaemon carinicauda | reverse complement strand
ATAATAATAATAATAATAATAATAGCAATGATGATGATAATAATAATAATAATAATAATAACAACAATAATAATAATAATAATAATAATAATAATAATAATAATAATAATAATATTCGAATACCAATTAAGCAGCTTATCTGACAGTGCCCTTTACCATACAGGGTAAACCTACATGGAAAAGACAAGCACGCAAGAACCTGCTATGAAGATCGCCTAACCATAATCCAGATGTGGATGAATGGCACATCCATTCAAACGATTTCTAAATCCATTGGGAGGAGCAGAGCTACGGTTTACCGATGGCTCCAGCGTTGGAGGGAAGAGAGGTCTTTGCGCGACAAGACTCGAGAAATCAGCTATGATCTCCACTGGAGGAACTGTCTTTCTCATTTGTATTTCCTTCCAAGGAGGAATATTAGTGACCTTTGTGAGATGGAGAAGGAACAAATTGCTTTTGCGCAGATGTGTGATTTGAATTATGCCGCGGCTTTGTATCAATATTCAAAGAGGCAAATTTTGATTCCTGTTTCTTCTCAGCCTCTGGAAACGCCAAGATATGATTATGGAAGTCGATTACATTCCTTTCTTCCTGATGGATTGACTCGTTTGTAAAGTACTGGCAAACTCTCTCTCTCTCTCTCTCTCTCTCTCTCTCTCTCTCTCTCTCTCTCTCTCTCTCTCTCTCTCTCTCTCTCTCTCTCTCCCAAAGGAATCATTCTAAATTATATGCATTTCAAAAGATATGGTCTTCCGGATTTTCTTTAACATCATAAAATTCATTTTACAAAAAGCAACTTGACAGCTGAACAAAGGTTAGTAGGTAATTAAATTACATTTATATAAAAAAAAACGTTAAAATAGATCTATCATTTAAAACCAGGTAGGAAGACTTATGTCAGCCCGTTTAACATAAGGACATTGTCAATTTGAACATATGAAGTTATACCACTCTCATTAGCAAGATATATGTACTTATATACACACATTCTGTATATATACATATATATATATATATATATATATATATATATATATATATATATATATATATATATATATATACACACATATATATATACATATATATATATATATATATATATATATATATATATATATATATACATATATATATATACATATATATATATATATATATATATATATATATATATATATATATATATATATATATATATATATATATATATGAAAATTAAATCTTATAAACATATGTGAAATTCCAAATAAACATCTAAATCCTACATCATTATTTATTATTATATGTATATATATGACCTTCTAGAGATTTCTTGATTTACATAGTGTTTTAAGAATATCCTTTTATATTATTGATATATACATATATATATATATATATATATATATATATATATATATATATATATATATATATTTATATGTATATGTATATATATATATATATATATATATATATATATATATATATATATATATATATATATATATATATATAAATATGTATATATATGTGTGTGTGAGTGTATGTGTGTGTTTGTGTGTGTGCACTCATACATATATAAATGATATAAAAATGAGCATCAAAAGGTAAAGTATTGATTCCTGAAAACCTTGGGTGGGTCATAATCTCAAAATCTATGGCACTAAGAGCTAATTTAATATTATGATAATATACAATCAAATAATTATAGTTATACAATTGAAATATGATATAATAATAACTAAAGATATCTAGGGTGAATACTCTTTCTAATTTATTTTTAGTGAAGAAGATAAATGCTGCGACATTGTTGGTGGAATATCATTTTAGTGGCAGTATGGATAGTTACGCTCCATTGTCCTGTGATAAACAGCTTCAGATCAGGTCATTCAGGTATGTTGGAAGTTATTTTTGTTTTAATTGATAATAGTTTTTAATTCCTCTTTAAAATCAAAATTAAAATTGAACGTTGGAGATTAAGATACATTTCATTAAGGCATATCTGGCCGGTGCAATGCTTAGGATGAATATAAAAAGGTGTGGTTTTGATTTTCTAGAACAACTGTTAGTACAGTATTCGCTATTACACATATTCCAACGATCTTTTTTATTATTATCTGTTTCCTGTCTTTATACCTTGATAATATCCTTCGTTAATGGCATATATTGAAAGATGCAATATGCAAATAAAATATTTAGATAATCTCATTATTATTATTATTATTATTATTATTATTATTATTATTATTATTATTATTACCTGTTAATCTACAATATTAGTTGGAAAAGCAGAATGCTATACACCCAGGGGCTTCAACAGGGAAAATAGCCCAGTGAGGAAAGGAAACAAGAAAGAATAAAATATTTTAAGAGCAATAACAATAAAATGAATATTCAGTATATAAACTTTGAAAACTTAAACAAAACAAAAGGAAGAGAAATTGCAAAGAATAGTGTGCCCGAGTGCACCCTCAAGCAAGAGAACTCTAACCCAAGATAATGAGTCCTTATAATT
>NC_090725.1:308519454-308524454 GCF_036898095.1 Palaemon carinicauda | reverse complement strand
CCAAGAGAGATTAGTTCACAAAACGTTCACCTGGGCTCCACATGGAACTAGAATGGTTGAAAGACCCAGGCCTGATAAATGAAGAATTTTTTATTTAAAAGCTCAAGATAAAGACGACTAGCGAAATCTAACCGAGGCCCTTTGCGTCAATAGGCGTAGGAGGAGATGATGAAAACGTCTAGCATTTTACTTTTCTCCAGACGAGCCCAATTATATGATGACAAATCAGCCATATTTCTGCAGAAATATTTTTCCAAATGAAACAGTGTCTATATTCATCTTTAGAAGGAACCAAGTAAATAGTAGTCCTAGAATTTTGTAAAAACCATATTTTCTATTTCGATTCAGACATTTGTTGATTCAATTATCATCATCATTATCATCATCTCCTCCTACACCTATTGATGCAAAGAGCCTCGGTTAGATTTCGCCAGTCATCTCATCCTCCATTCACCATCTTCTACTTCATGTTTCATAGTCATCAGCCATGTAGGCCTGGGTCCTCCAACTCTTCTAGTGCCCTGTGGAGCCCAGTTGAAAGTTTGGTGAACTAATCTCTCTTGGAAAGTGCGAAGAGCATCCCCAAACCATCTCCATCTAGCCCTCCCCATTATCTCACCCATATCTGCCACTAGAGTAATCTCTCTTATAGTTTCATTTCTAATCCTGTCCTGCCAATTGAAAAGTAGGATATAGGAAATGTAATACTTACTGAATTGTCAAATATTATACACTGTTAAAAATTAGCCGTAAAAAACGATAAAAATACTGGAATAAATGTTGCCAGGCATTTACCGTTTTAAAAACTGATATATTGACGTTAAGGAGTGATATTACGGTCACCAGCCCGTAAAAGACAATAACAAAGTATGGTAAAATTACGGTCGCGTGTATTTTACTGAAATACTGCCGAGAACAGCATATTTTTACAGAGAATTTCTGATTACAATTACGGTTTTTTTTTTTAACAGTGTAATTTATATTCTAATTTAGTTATTTCTTGATTTAATTATTAGTACAATCACACCATGAAATATTACGCTTATTTTGTTATTCTTTTCCATAACAGGAAACTGTAGATTCTATTTGTCGAGGGAAAAGTATCTTCCTTTTACCTTCGCTATGATAGTGCAAAATAACAGCCCTCTCTCTCAAAGCATCAATGATGGGTAAGATTTTCTTATTAATTACTGCTATCCTTTAGTTTATCTTGAGGATGCTTATCCTTTGCAGTCTTCCGTTCAAGAACGTCAGACTTTGATAATAATAATAATAATAATAATAATAATAATAATAATAATAATAATAATAATAATAATAATAATAATAATAATAATAATAATAATAATAATGATAATAATAATAATAACTATAATAATAATAATAATAATAATAATTATTATTATTATTATTATTATTATTATTATTATTATTATTATTATTATTATTATCATTACTATTACTTGCTAAGCTACAACCCTAGATGGAAAAGCAGAATGCTATAAGACCAGGGGCTACAATAGGGAAAATAGCTCAGTGAAGAAAGGAAACAAGAAAAAATAAAAGATTTTAAGAAAAAAAAAAAAATAATAATAATAATAATAATAATAACAATAATAATAATAATAATAATAATAATAATAATAATAATAATAATAATAATAATAATAATAATAATAATAATAATAATAATAATACTTAAATCAAAATATGCCTTTCAAAATCTTCTTCCAGTCTCCGCGGTATTGTTGAAGGAGGTTTGTACAATTACTGGCTTGAGAAAGAAGTACCCCTAGCTAAAGGCTGTAAGAACCCACCAACGAAGATCACAGTAAAGGCGTCCCTATCCCTGTCTGAGCTTTGGGTTTGTATTATAAGAAATCATATAATGCTGCATGCAAATACACAATAGTTACTACTACTACTACTACTACTACTACTACTACTACTACTTATACTACTACTACTAACTTGAAGGAAACACCATGGCGTGTCTGAAGATCTTGGGTATTAAAATCCACAATTATATGCTTCGTATTTTTAAAATACCAGGAGCTTTCACACATTTTCCAAAGTGTCCCTTTAGGTGAAGAGGCACTTGGGAAAAAGTGCCAAAAGCTCCTACTATTTTTAAATATACAACGCATATAATTGTGGATTTTTTATACCCAATTACTACTACTACTACTACTACTACTACTACTACTATGGTTTTCTACCCTAAGGCAGGTCATTTCATGCATTAGTCGCCCTCCACAATTCTCTATTCATGGCCACCTCATTTTAGCTCTTGATTCCTTCTCTTTCCCTTTAAGTAATCTAGCATTTACTTTCTTTTCCTTCCTCAGGGCCTTTGTCCTTCATGTTTACCTTCTACATATCCTTCATTAACCCACCTTCTCTTAAAATTTGTCCTGTTCAATTTTTCTGCCTCCTCTTTATTGTTGTAATTATGGCTCTTCTTCAAATATTCTCAGTAATTCTTCATTTGTCCTGTGATCTTTCCAACTTAATTTCAACACCATTAATGTAATCGGCAGGTTATGTAATAAATCGGATATTAAGGACATATTGTACATAAATTAAAAGTTAATATTCTTTTTATATTTTTCATTATTGCTGTAATTATGGTTCTCTCTTCTTCAACTATTCTCAGCATTTCTTCATTCGTCTTGTGGTCTTTCCAGCTTATTTTCAGCACCATAAATGTAATCGATATGCTATGTAATAAACCTTATATATATATATATATATATATATATATATATATATATATATATATATATATATATATATATATATAAATGTATATATATATATATATATTAGGAACATAGTGTAACTAAATTAAAAGTTAATATTCTTGTTATATTTTCAGGGAATCTTTTTGATACTGTTAGCTGGGTATGCGATCAGTTCGTCTATATTATGCCTGGAATACTTTTCAGTAAAGATTTATTATTTCTTTGAAGAAGACTGAGGATTGAAGACGTGTTAATTAGATATGCAATTACTGAATATAAAGCGAAAATGTACACTTCTTTTATAAAAAGGAAATAAAGAGTTTTAAGCAATATATTGTTCTCCTTTGCCATTAAACCAGTTTCAATAATAAGCAGGTAAATGAATCAATAAGATTAGGAGTAATCAGGTGCTTGATATGTAGAACTTCAAAAGTTCAAACTTGCAGCAAATGTTTTTATGTTGGACAGGCTGACTTAAGTCTTGTTATGGTTTATATATGAAATATCTGTTTTAATGTTGTTAATGTTTTTCAAATATTTTATCTCAAATGTTCATTATTTCTCATATCAGTTATTTATTTACTTATTTCCTTTCCTCACTGGTCAATTTTTCCCTGTTCCGCCCTAAGCTTATAGCATCCTGCTTTTCCCATTAAGGTTGTAGCTTACCTAATAATAATAGTAATAATAATAATAATAATAATAATAATAATAATAATAATAATAATAAAACTATTACTACTACTGCTACCACCACCACCACCACTACTACTACTACTACTAATAATAATAATAATAATAATAATAATAATCTGTAATTATCTCCCTGTATCGAAAATTGTTCTGATAAGGAGAAATATATATTAGGTTAGGTTAAGTAAGGTTAGGAGTTCTAGACATATGACTAAAATAAGTTACCCAGAATCATTGATATAGTGTATTTCCTTAACCTTTCTCACTAAATTGGATGACTTCGAAAGTCAGAGCATGTTTTTATGTTGAACAGGCGGACGTAAGTCTCTTTTCATAGTTTATATATGAAAGATCTATTTTAATGTTGTTACTCTTCTTAAAATAATTCATTTTTGATTAATTATTACTTCTCTAGCAGTTTATTTATTTCTATATTTGTATTCCTCACTGGGCTATTTTCCCTGTTAGAGCCCTTTTCAAACTAGGGTTGTAGCTTAGCTAATAATAATAATAATAATAATAATAATAATAATAATAATAATAATAATAATAATAATAATAATAATAATAACGTAATCAGAAAATTTTCATCAATACAATTTCTATGAAAGAAAATACAGTATTGCTAAAATGCCTGTGAGTAATCAATAAAGAATAATGTGTAATTAGCAAGAAAATTAATGATTTCATATTCATTCAAGCAAATAGATTTCCATGCATTAAGGCTGCCATTTACGTCATATAATCTATGATAGTGTGATTACTGTGACGGGCCATGAGTAGGTTGTGACTCAAAGGCGAGATGAAAGCAACTGAGTAACTTTATTATAGACACATCGAGTATATATACACACTAGGTCCCGGCAAGAAGGTCACAAAATACAACATGCTATTTCTTGTCCAACCGGCAACCGGTTCTGTTAACAGTTAACAATAAGGAATAGGCAGACAGGTTGATGCAAGTTGCTGTCAGTGCGAGAGGAGAGCGAAGATACAAAGGATAATATATACAAAAAAGAGAAATGTTGTTACTATATACGATCGCGTGGCATACGGCTGGTACAATACCATTGCTCTCTCATATTTTATTATGATTATTCATACGTGCCGTGTAGTTTATTCATTTCCTAGTTTCCTTTTTTTACTAACCTATTTCATTTATTGGAGGCCTTGGGCTTATAGCCTATTTCAATATTAATGAATACTTGAAAGCCCTTTTTATATCGTTCTATACATTTCTCTTTCTTATGGTGTTCTTCCCTTTCATAAAGTTGCATTAAAATCTCCTAATTCTAATTTTATTGGGAACCAGCTAGATTCTATATAGCGAAATAAAATTAAATGTAATAATCCTTAGCTTTCAATTGCATAATAAATGGATAGAAACAAAAGATCATGGCTCATTCATAAAGATGAATGTCCATATTCTCTTTCTTTTATTGGACACCATCAAAATCCAAAAGGCGAAATAAAATGAAATGTAGTAATTCTCAGTTTTCAATTGCAGAGTAAATTAATAGAAACAAAAGACAGTCGTTCATTCATCGAGATAAAAGTGTGTTC
>NC_090725.1:308501954-308511954 GCF_036898095.1 Palaemon carinicauda | reverse complement strand
GTTTCAGATAGGCCTCCATATTGAAATTTGGTATACATAACCAAAACCCACTTGGGTAATAACCTTAAAGCTAAGGGTCAGTGGTAGCTGTAGTCATCCAGTTTGTAATAAAATATTACAATTTGTGTAGATCAAATGATCTGGGGTGTGCTGAATATGTATTTCTCCCAATATTGATATAAGATGACCTACAAACATGAATACAGTGATATTCTAATTAATTTATATATTTTTCAAAGGCTTGGAGTCGGAGGTAAATTCGGTTATTTTACAATAATCAGAAGGTAGTAGGTTAGCCACTGCACTAGTCAGCTGTCGAGATGCTACTGCTAAAGTGTTAATGGGTCCTATGACTGGCCATATAATAATACATTTGATCCCTCTGTAGCTACGGCACATTTTTTTCTTGCCTATGCATACACTGAGTAGTCTAACCTATTTTTTGCATATTCCTCTCTTTCCCCATACACCTGATAGTAATAAGATAACCGAAAAATTCTTCTTCACTCAAGGGGTTAACTACTGCACTGTAATTGTCCAGTGACTACTTTCCATGGTAGAAGGGACTCTCTAGCTATAGTAAGCAGCTCTTTTAGGAGAAGGACACTCCAAAATCAAACCATTGTTCTCTAGTCTTGGGTAGAGACCTTTACCAAGGTCTCCCACTGCATTTGAGTTCGAGTTCTCTTGCTTGAGTGTAAACTCAGGCACACTATTTGCTTATTTCCTCTCCTCACTGGGCTATTTCCCTGTTGGAGCCCTTGGGCTTATAGCATCTTGCTTTTCCAACTAGGGTTCTACCTTAGCTAGTAATAGTGATAATAATAATATTAACAATAATAATACTAATAATAATGGTGTGGTTAACCTTGTTTTTGTATCGAGTATTTATCTTTTATTTTTCTAAAGACTTGGTTTCTAATCTTTACCCAGGACAAAAAATGAACGATGGCCATGTTTATACCTTCAAGAAAATCCAAGATAGAATTCGCATGATACAGCTATGGAGGAATGGCGTCACTATCAAAGACATTGCTGAGAGGAGTGGCTGCAGCGTCACCACAGTCTACAGATGGATAAATAGATGGCAGACGGAAGGCAGCATCTATGATAAACAAACGCCCAGTCGACCCAGGGTCGCCTTGCGTGCATCGAACGCCAGATCAGCCCAGTCTGTTTCTACAGATTTCTATGACAATGTCGTCACCTACGCTCAATATCAGCAACATATTAGGGCTTTTCACTTTCGTGCAATGCAGAATTACTCACATAGATGTTATGGAAGCGGTGAAAAACAGTAGCTTAAGACAGAATTACTTACATAAATGTTATGGAAGTGGTGAAAAACAGTAGAATACGAAAGAATTACTCGCATAGATGTTATCGATGCGGTGAAAAACAGTAGCTTAAGACCGAATTACTCGCATAGATGTTATGGCACTCGTGATAAACAGTGGTTTAAGACAGAATTACTCGCACAGATGTTATGGAAGCCGTGGAAAACTGTAGCTTAAGACCGAATTACTCGCATAAATGTTATGGCACTCGTGATAAACAGTGGTTTAAGACAGAATTACTCGCACAGATGTTATGGAAGCGGTGGAAACAGTAGCTTAAGACAGAAATACTGGCATAGATGTTATGGCAGCGGTGAAAAACAGTAGATTAAGACAGAATTGTTCGCATAGATGTTATGAAAACGGTGAAAAACAGTAGCTTAAGACCGAATTACTCGCACATATGTTATGGCTGCCATGAAAAAAGGAGCTTAAGACAGAATTCCTCGTATAGACGTTATGGCAGCGGGGGAAAACAGTAGCTTAAGACAGAATTACTCGCATAGATGTTATGGAAGCAGTGAAAAACAGTAGCTCAAGATCTTTCATACTTATACATATATGAGTTTTTGAAGTTTATTCTAATGAATGGGATTTTGTACAGAAGAATATTGAGTATGAAATATATGTACAGTTAGATGAAGGAATTCCTGGTACACTTCACTCTGAAGATGTGCACCCAGCCACACCCTTACTGCTCGGCGTGTTACTGTGCTTAGCCCTCTATAATCTAGCCCTACGCTATCTGTTTGGTTACTTATAGCGAAGTAACAGTGTGATAAGGTGCATTTCTTCGAAGAGAGGTGTATTAGTATTCTTAAATTACCTTTGTATATCTGATTTTTAAACCCTATGAGTGTTTTGCTAATATAGCCCGCCGTGAGAGGGTTTGTGTATCACCAAAGTTATACTAGTCAAGGCCAACCATACTAGGTTGGTTTGGTGTGAGTGACAAGACTAAATTCTCCCACCATCAGCAATCCGCAGTGGCCAGCGTTGTGATGAAAATTATAAAATCCAAGAAATGAATAAGGATATGTCTGAGGCCTTAATCCTGCAGTGGACTAGAAATGGCTGCATTTGTTGTTGTTGTTGTTATATATATACTTATGCTGATAGTTAAAAGTCACTTAAGGCAATTGAAGTAATAATGACATGTATACTTTGTGAAATGACTACTTTTATAATTTTGCTAGACACAAGCAATGCCTCAGCAAGAAAGTACAGATATCATTACTTTTACATGTAGGAAATCATTCATAATCTGAATGAAAGCATAAATGTGAAATAGAAGGGAATGATTACAACCGAAAATGGGTGTTGAGTTTAGTGTATAATGCAGCATTTCTCCTAAAAAAATTAGTGGAAATTAATATAATTTTGTATTATAAATGGCGTAGGTCAATCAGTGAATCACTTGAATAAGATAACTAACAAGATAACGATAGTTTTTTTTAAGATTATTTTTTTTTTCTGCTGAAAAGAACACCTTTTTTAAATTCATATTTATATCTATTTTCATTTTCACCAGAATGAAAATAACCAAAATTGGCAGATATTTCTTTTTTTTTTATTCAATAAATACTGTTTCATGAATTTTATGGGTAGATTGTTATGAATTGGGAATGTAAGTACAGCTTTATTCATATATCAAAATATGAAAAAAGCTGTATCTGTTTGATTAAACGAAATAAACCGGATTATAACGTTCGTATCGTTAAACAAAAAATAAATGTTTCCATTAATAGAAATGGTTTTGCTTAACCTATTTCCAGTATGTATACAATAATGTACCAGAGCCGTCAAAAATATGTGTGTATATATTTACACATATGTATATATATATATATATATATATATATATATATATATATATATATATATATATATATATATATATATATATATACAAATATATATATATATATATATATATATATATATATATATATATATATATATATATATATATATATATGTATGTGTGTGTATATATATATATATATATATATATATATATATATATATATATATATATATATATATGCATATATATATATATATATATATATATATATATATATATATATATATATAAACAGTATGTGTACATATATATATATATATATATATATATATATATATATATATATATATATATATATATATATATATATATATATATATATATATATATATATACACACACATATATATATATGTTCCACAGGGTAGTGTTCTTGGCCCATTACTTTTTATACTATATACACATGACATGTGGTTTGGCCTAGAAAACAAGCTTGTTGCATATGCAGATGATGCTACTCTCTTTGCATCAATTCCATCCCCTGAATGTAGATCTAGGGTTGGTGAATCCCTTAATAGAGATTTAGCTAGAATTAGTGCATGGTGCAAATTATGGGGTATGAAGTTGAATCCTAACAAAACTCAAAGTATGATTGTAAGTAGGTCAAGGACGGTGGTTCCTCAACATCCGGATCTCAGTATTGATAATGTTTCTTTAAATATGTATGACTCTTTCAAAATTTTAGGTGTGATTCTCGACAGTAAATTTACTTTTGAGAAACATATAAGGTCTGTGTCTTCTTCAATTTCACAAAAAATAGGCTTATTGAGAAAGTCTTTCAAGATTTTCGGTGATCAATCTATTCTGAAGAAGTGTTTTAATTCTTTCATTCTACCTTGTTTTGAGTATTGTTCTCCTGTCTGGTCTTCAGCTGCTGATTCTCATTTTAATTTGTTGGACAGAAACTTACGGTCTATTAAATTTCTTATTCCTGATTTAGATATTAATCTCTGGCACCGTCGTTCAATTAGTTCATTATGCATGTTGCATAAGATTTTTCACAACTCTGACCATCCTTTACATTCAGATCTCCCTGGACAATTCTATCCTGTTCGTAATACTAGGCAGGCAGTTAATTCTAATAGCCAGGCCTTCTCCATCACAAGGCTCAATACTACGCAGTACTCTAGAAGTTTTATTCCAGCTGTGACCAAGTTGTGGAATGATCTTCCTAATCGGGTGGTTGAATCATTAGAACTTCAAAAGTTCAAAGTTGGAGCAAATGCTTTTTTGTTGACCAGGCGGACATAGTCTTTTTATAGTTTATTTATAACATATTTGTTTTTGATGTTGTTGATAGTTTATTATATGACATGTCTGTTTTGACGTTGTTTCTTATTTTAGAATGATTTATTGTTAATTTGTTCTCTTCATTTATTTATTTCCTTATTTCCTTTCCTCACTGGGCTATTTTTCCCTGTTGGAGCCCCTGGGCTTATAGCATCTTGCTTTTCCAACTAGGGTTGTAGCTTGGATAGTAATAATAATAATATATATATATATATATATATATATATATATATATATATATATATATATATATATATATATATATATATATATATATGCATATATATGCATATATATATATATATATATATATATATATATATATATATATATATATATATATATATATATATATATATATATATATATATATGCATATATATATGCATATATATACATACATATAAATATGATATATATACACATATACATATATATATATATATATATATATATATATATATATATATATATATATATATATAGATATATATATACAGTATATATGCACACACACACACACATATATATATATATATATATATATATATATATATATATATATATATATATATATATATATATATAGATAGCTAGATATACATACAGTATATATGCACACACACACACACACACACATATATATATATATATATATATATATATATATATATATATATATATATATATATATATATATATGTGTATATATATACTGTATATATACAGTATATATATATATATATATATATATATATATATATATATATATATATATATATATATATATATATATATATATATATTTATATATATATATATTTATATATATATATATATATATATATATATATATATATATATATATATATATATATATATATATATATGCTCTTCGTACTCGCCAAGAGAAATTAGTTCACCAAACTTTCAACTGGGCTCCACAAGGTACTAAAAGATCTTGAAGACCCAGGCATACATGGCTGAGGACTATGGAGCGTGAAGAAAGAGATAATGAGTGGAGAAATATTGATTCACTAGGTCAAGATTGAGACGACTGGTGAAATCTAACTGAGGCCCTTTGCGTCAATAGGCGAAGGAGGAGATGAAGATGATGATCATATATAGAGCCAGACACTCTATCATGCAGGGGAGATGAATTTTATGGATTTTAATTGTTAGTATCCATATGAATGCCTAGCTTTTCTCTTCAGGTGACCAAGAAGTCCTCACAAATCAGGACCTTTTATAGAGGACACTCCAAAATCAAACCATTGTTCTCTAGTCTTGGGTAGTATCATAGCCTCGGAACCATGGTCTTCCGCTGTCTTTAGTTAGAATTTCCTTGTTTAAAACACTAATCTGTTTCCTTATTTCCTTTCCTCACTGGGCTATTTTCCATGTTGGAGCCCTTGGACTTATAGCATCCTGCTTTTCGACTAGGATTTTAGCTTAGGTAGTAATAATGATAATGCAGTAGGTACTTCCCTGGGTGTTCTATTGCACAGCAAATTTATAAGGCAAAGTGTACTAATGCACTCAAAAATCCATTATATTGATTTTTCGGTGGTATGTATTATCTGTATAGGGTTGCTATATATGTTTTATACAGATATAAACATTATATACATATATTTATATATATATATATATATATATATATATATATATATATATATATGTATATGTATATATATATATATATATATATATATATATATATATATATATATATATATATATATATATATATATATATATATATATATATATATATGTGTGTGTGTGTGTGTGTGTTTTTTACATATCAAAATGAATAATGACCTTCCAAGAAATATTTAACTATTTACACTCAGGCACACTAATCTCTCTTCTTTCTCTTCCTCTTGTCTTTTTAAAGTTTTTGATAGTTCATACATGAAAGATTGGTTTTAATGTTGTTACTACACTAAAATATTTTATCTTAATTGTGAATTACCTCTCTAGTAGTTTATTTATTTCCTTATTTCCTGTCCTCAGTTGGCTATATCCCTGTTGGAGAGCTTGGCCTTAGCATCTTGCTTTTCCAACTAGGATTGTAGCTTATCTAGTAATAACATTAACAACAATAACACGGGGGAATATCTAAGCGATACGTCTTTTCGTTTTTCAGAAATCTATTCTCCCAAATGGCTCTTAGAGGTCGTCATCTTAAGGTCGGGGCAGACGTCTGGAATCCTTGGGTGAGCATCAAGGAAGAGCCTGATGGGTCATTGATATCAACAGGCATAGCTGTGGATTTCCTCAATATCATCGCCTCTGTCTTGAACTTCACGTAAGGTTGAGTTAGATCCTGTTTTCATAAGCCCTGTCCACACGATCGAGCATGCCCGACGGGCAAACAGTGATACCAGGCCACAATAGTTACTGAAAATGAGGGTTAATGACGTCAGAAGCGGGAAAACCACAGACACGGATCTGGCATCATGCAGTGTTGTCAGATCCCTGCTTTTAGTTTTCCTGTTTCTGACGTCATCAACCCTCATTTTCATTAACTATTGTGGCCTGGTATCACTGTTTGCCCGTCGGGCATGCTCGATCGTGTGGACAGGGCTTTACAGTTGATCTAAGTCCCTCAATCCATATTAGGCAACTTAACCACACAGTTATTATTATTATTATTATTATTATTATTATTATTATTATCCTTTAAGCTACAACCTCAGTTGGTAAAGCAGTATGCTATAACCCCAAGGGCTTCCAATAGGGAAAAATAGCCTTGTAAGGAACGGAAACAAGGAAATAAATAAATTATATAAGAAGTAATGAACAACTAAAACAATATATTTTATGATCAGTAACAACATCAAAATAGATCTGTCATAAATAAACAACGAAAACTTAAAACAAAGCAAGAGAAGAGATATAAGATGCAATAGTGCCTGAGTATACCCTCAAGCAAGAGAATCCTACTTTGCCAAGCTACATAAACAAAAAACTAATACTGTATAATATAAAAAATCTAAGAATTTGAAACTTCCAGTAAATTTACCCAGTTCAGCTTAATAAGAACTCCCTTTTTTAATCGTAGTATAGGAAAAAGGTAACAAAGGTTTAGTATTAAATTTATTTTAAAATTTTATGACCAGTTTCTATATGCGGTTTCTAACACAAATTTCATCATCATCATCTCCGCCTACGCCCATTGACGCAAAGGGCCCCAAGTTAGATTTCACCAGTCGTCTCTATCTTAAGCTTTTAATTCAATACTTACTATTCATCATCTACAAATTTAGCTAGATAAATTAGTGACACGAAAAAAAAACCATTACAGATAACAGATACTAAAAAAATTACACAAAAATTTGATCATAGTAAGGAAGAGGTACCGAAGGTTTCGTATGAATATCCAATCTGAATTTTAGGTTCAGTTTCTATCTACGTTTCCTAAAAAATGTAACTAAATAAATGAATCACATGAAATGAAAAACATGTAAACGTTAAGAAAAATACCTCGAATTTTATGTTGTTTCTATCTATTTTTCTAAAAAGCTTCTAATTGAATAAAGGAATCACGTAAAAAATAAAAATGAGAAAGAAAAAAAATTAAAAAATATCAAAAAAATGTACCGTCCAATTAAAGCAGTTATTTTCATCTCACTTAAGGTATACGGTGATAAAGCCCCTAGACGGAGAGTGGGGTCGTGATTTGGGCAATGGAACGTTTTCTGGCATGATTGGGATGTGTCAGAGGAAGGTAATATCATTTTGTGTTGAGATATTTACTTCTAAACTTGCTTCCAACATTCAGTCTTGATGGTTGAAATATTTCAAAGCTCACTCATTATGACGATGTACAAAAACTGAATATGCATATCCATATTTTTATAATTTTTCAAACATTATACCATTTCATAGAGAATTTTTTTTCCTAAATTTCAAGGAAGTTGATCTTACTCCTGAACCCTTCTATTGTTCCTAAATCTGTTTCCAAAATTCACAGTCTTGATGGGTAAAATATTTCAAAGCACATTTACATAACGATGTACAAATAATGAATATGTATATCCTTATTTATCTATTCTGTTAAACATCATACCATTTCATAGAAAACCTTGTTTTTCTAAATTTAAAGGGACCTGATCTTGCTAATGGACCTTTATATTGTGTCTAAACCTGTTAGCAAAATTCATAGTAATGAGGGTTGAAATATTTCAAAGCACACTCATATGACGATGTACAAATAATAAATATGCATATCCATATTTATTCAATTTTTTATACATTATACCATCTAAAAAAAAAAAATCTTTTAAATTTCTAGGAAGTTGATCTTGCTATCGGACCGTTTGTCCTGTCTTGGGGTCGCTATCAGGCAGCCGATTTTTCCACGACAATCCATTTTGACCAGTATGGAATTATGATGCCCCGTCCTGTTCGTGAGGTGGATTTTGCTAGTATTACCAAGCCACTCTCTTTGGAAGTGAGTTTTGTTCTACTCTGTTTTATTCAAAATCCCATTTTTTTTAAACGATATATATATATTTTTTTACTTTCCCATTAGCTTCCACTCTCCACGTTTTAACCCTTTCACTGTCATAAGTTACTTTTTTTTACTCTCCCATTCACTTTCACTCCACGTTTTAACCCTTTCATTGACAATGGATACATTATATACTTTTCCTTCAACTTTTATTCTACGTTTTAACCTTTTCACTGCCTTTGGATACATTTTTACTCTCCCATTAAGCTTCATTCTACATTTTATCCTTTTCACTACCTTTGGATACATTTTTACTCTCCCATTAAGCTTCATTCTACGTTTTAAACTTTTCACTGCCTTTGGATACATTTTTACTGTCCAATTAAGCTTCATTCTACGTTTTAACCTTTTCACTGCCTTTGGATACATTTTTACTCTCCCATTAAGCTTCATTCTACATTTTATCCTTTTCACTACCTTTGGATAAATTTTTACTCTCCCATTAAGCTTCATTCTATATTCTATCCTTTTCACTACCTTTGGATACATTTTTACTCTCCCATTAAGCTTCATTCTACGTTTTAAACTTTTCACTGCCTATGGATACATTTTTACTGTCCCATTAAGCTTCATTCTACGTTTTAACCTTTTCACTGCCTTTGGATACATTTTTACTCTCCCATTAAGTTTCATTATACGTTTTAAACTTTTCACTGCCTTTGGATACATTTTTACTCTCCCATTAAGTTTCATTCTACGTTTTAACCTTTTCACTGCCTTTGGATACATTTTTACTCTCCCATTAAGCTTCATTCTACATTTTTTCCTTTTCACTGTCTTTGGATACATTTTTACTCTCCCATTAAGTTTCATTCTACGTTTTAACTTTTTCACTGCCTTTGGATACATTTTTACTCTCCCATTAAGCTTCATTCTACATTTTATCCTTTTCACTGTCTTTGGATACATTTTTACTCTTCCATTAAGTTTCATTCTACGTTTTAACCTTTTCACTGCCTTTGTATACATTTTTACTCTCCCATT
>NC_090725.1:308491954-308496954 GCF_036898095.1 Palaemon carinicauda | reverse complement strand
TACGCTGTTCTCGTTCCACACACCAGTATGAAAAAGGTTAGAAATGAATAGAAATTGCTATTCTTTATAGATTTTTCTCTGTCCGCATACACCTGACAACACTGAGATTACCAAACAATTCTTCTATCAGGAGACTTTTAAGCTATGGTAAGCAGCTCCTCTAGGAGAAGGACACTCCAAAATCAAACAATTGTTCTCTATTCTTGGGTTGTGCCGTAGCCTCTGTACTATGGTCTTCCAGTGTCTTGGGTTAGAGTTGTCTTGCTTGAGGGTACACTCAGGCACACTTTTCTATCTCATTTCTCTTCCTCTTGTTTTGTTAAAGTTTTGATAGTTTATATAGGAGATATTACTTCTAATGATGTTGCTTTTCTAAAGATATTTTTTTTCCTTGTTTCCTTTCCTCACTGGGCTATTTTCCCGGGTGAAGCCCCTGGGCTTGTAGATGTGCTGTTCTCGTTCCTCATACCAGTATGAGAAAGGTTAAAAATGAATAGAAATTGCTATAATTCCTTGAGGGTACATTTAGGCACCCTTTTCTCTCTTATTTTTCTTCCCCTTGTTTTGTTAAAGTTTTTCTAGCTTATATAAGAGATATTTATTCTAATGTTGTTACTTTTCTTAAAATATTTCATTCTTTCTTGTTTCTTTTCCTCACTGGGCTATTTTCTCGAGTGGAGCCCATGGGCTTACAGATATGGATAGTTTTTGTGATCAAAGATGCTATAAATATGAATGTGGATGGAAGCAAAAGAAAGAATATTGTTTAAAAAGCCTGTAATTTTAATTGGAAATTATCCATAAAAATATACTGTTCTTATCCGTATTTCAGTAAAATACAACATTAGAATAAATATCTCGTTTATAAACTATAAAACTTTAACAAAACAAGAAGAAGAGAAATAAGATAGAATAGTATGCCCGAGTATACCCTCAAGCAAGAGAACTCTAACCTAAACAGTGGAAGACCATGGTGCAAAGGCTATAGCACTAACCAAGACTAGGGAGATTTGGTTTGATTTTGGAGTGTCCTTCTCCTAGGAGAGCTGATTACCACAGTTTAAAGAGCTTCTTCTACCAATGCAAAGAGGAATGTGGCCACTGGACTTTCTTACTTACTTTAAGGGCTACATCCTATAGTTTATTGATCATAGATGCGATAAATATGGATGTGGGTGGGAGCATATGAAGCCATTATAATTAATTAAAACAACAGGTACTTGAAATATTGAGATAGAATTGTTCCTTGTACACAGTTATGTAGATATACATGAGCACGTACATATATATATATATATATATATATATATATATATATATATATATATATATATATATATATATATATATATATATATATATATATATATATATATATATATATATATATATATATATACACTTGTTATTTCGTAAGAACTACAGCTTTTGAGTAAACACTTAGAAAGCATGATAACCTACACTGTTAAAAAAAAATAATAAATCAATCAATAAATGAAAATTACTATAATCAGGAATTCTTGCAAATACACTGTTCTCAACAGTATTTTAGTAAAATATAGGCGATTGTAATTTCAGCTTCCTTTGTTATTATCTTTTACGGGTTGGTGACGGTACTATTACGTAATGTATACGTTTTTAAAACAGTAAAAATCCTGGAATAAATGTTGCCAAACATTTACCATCTTTCTTAATGCAATTCTTAAGTGTGTATGCCTTACTTAATTCTTGTGGCTGCTTTTCTGGTTCTATACTGCAAGGTAATGTACCAACCGTGTGTCACACAATCGTACATAATTCATTTTGTATATATTATGCTTGTATCTTCGCTCTTCCTTCGTATTAAAAAAAACCAGAATAAACATGTCTGCGCTTCCCCTATGTAACATTGTCTTTCGAACATGAAATTTCCTGTTGCCTTGAGGTTTTGTATATAAAGGAGAGTGTTTTATAATAAATTAACTCAGTTGCTTTCATACTGCCTTTGAGTTCACAACCTTCTCTCGGCTCGTCTAATTGGTGACCTCGGAAGTCGACTCGCTCCCACCGCCTTCCGCCCCCACCCCACTCGCCCCTCCAACGTTGGTACTATGGCGGACTCCAGAGAAGTTGGCGCTGCAGCTGCCCCATTGAAACTTTCATCGTTCGCCAGCGGAGAGGCGTTTCCTTGGTTTCAGCGAGCAGAAGTCCAGTTTCGCATCAAGGGCATGACTCGCTCAACCACCAAAGCAGATTATGTTCTCGCGGCGATACCCAAGGACACCTTACCGGAAATATCCGACTGGCTTTGTGAAGGAGACACCCCAATAGCGTATGACGCCCTGAAAACATACCTTCTGTAGCAGTACTCGCCGTCGCCAGCCACCCGTATAGCAAAGCTTTTTCAGCTCTCGCAACAACCGTTGGGGACCAAAGGGCTTCGCTTGCCCTCAGGAAAATGACCAGTATCTCTCGCCTACAACCTGCCGCAGATGGCTCTCCTCGTGAGGTGAACCTACTTCATGCCCTTTGGATACGCCGTTTACCCGGATCTATACGCGCTGCCATACCCGATGTCGATAGTTTACCCATAAAGGACTTGATGACCAAAACCGACGCCCTCATGGACAGTTACTTCAAGACCTCCATCAACACCTCCACCCCTGACGAAAAGGATGCCTATTCAACATCAACCGAAACTGCATGAATGCCGTAGGACATACACGCCTACTCCGTGACATGCCGAAGCGGCGACAAAGCCAACCACCACCCACCAATCGCTTGCGCCCCAACAAACGGCTTCTTCAGCCATTTACTACCTCCCATCCGCCACAGTTTTGCTACTACCACTTCAGATTCGGGGCAACCGCGAAGAAATGTGCCGAGGATTGTCAGTGGCCAAAAAAAGTGTAAGTAGGCCATCGCTCGTGGCGGTGGCCTCCCATGTTTCTAATCTTTTCTTTTTTAATGATGCAGGAACGGGCGTGCGATTTTTGGTAGACACGGGTGCTTGTCGTTCTCTTTTGCCAACAGATCTGAGATACCCACCTACGGTTACGAGAACCTCACATTATCGTTCGGAAATGGTAAATTCAATTGGAAGTTTCTCGTTGCTGACGTCACATTGCTAATCCTCGGTGCGGATTTCCTCTCCCATTTCCACCTTCTGGTTGATGTCGCCCACCGATGATTGGTCAACACAGACTCGTACTTGTCGACACCTCTTCAACCGGCCCCCTCTAACCTCGCTCTCCACATTAGCACACCCATGGATGCCTACGCCCACCTCCTCACGTCGTACCCGGAAGTTTTCCGTCCAGAAGTTCCCCAAACGCCCACGGTTCCTGCCAAGCACGGTATTTATCACCATATCCAGACGACGGGACCCCCAGTCTTCGCAAAATTCAGACGTCTGGCACCGGAACGATTGGCAGCCGCCAAACAGATGTTCGCTGAAATGGAGGAAATGTGCCTTTGCCAAAAGGCCTCCAGCCCATCGTCGTCACCCTTACACATCGTTCTGAAGAAAGATGGCTCCCTCTGTCCGTGCGGGGATTACAGGCGCCTGAACATGCAAACAGAACCGGATCACTACCCCCTCCCAATCATTGCCGACATGACCTCCTACCTGCAGAAAGTGAAGGTTTTCTCTACGCTCGACCTCCTGATGGGGTATTATCAGGTGCCTATGAACCCAGAAGACATCCCCAAGACTGCCATCACCACTCTGTTTGGTACATACACATTCAATTACTCCTGTTTTGACCTTCGTAATGCTGGGGCCACGTTTCAACGTCTCATGGATGGCATCTTAGGGGACCTCCCTTTCTGTGTATGTTATGTGGACGACATACTTGTGTTCTCCTCCTCAAAAGAGGAACACCTCCATCACCTGCGCATCGTGCTCGACCGCCTACAACAAAACGGCCTTGTAGTCCGGTACGACAAGTGTACCTTTGGCGCCAACGAAGTGTCGTTCTTAGGGCACCGTATCACTCCTGAAGGAGTCCATCCCCTCCGAGAAGGTAGCAGCCGTTCAGAACTTCCCCGCTCCCTCGACCGTCAAAGCTCTGCAGGAATTCTTGTGCATGATCAACTATTATCACCGTTTTCTGCCAGCCATTGCCGCCACTCTTGCTCCCCTCTACGCCTCCCTAAAGGGCAAGCCAAAGGACCTGAAGTGGGGTCCCCTTCAAGAAGCAGCCTTCTGCAATGCAAAGAAGTCCCTATCAACTGCTGCGGCTCTCACTTTTCCTATCCCACACGCCCCTCTCCTTCTCTCCACGGATGCCTGTGACGTCGCTATTGGTGCAGTACTCGAGCAGGCGGTCAACGGCTCGCCCCGCCCATTGGCCTTCTTCAGCAGAAAACTGTCCAAGGCAGAATCGGGTTATTCTACCTTCGATCGAGAATTGCTGGCAGTGCACTTGGCTGTCCGTCACTTTCGTCATTTCTTAGAAGGTACGCCCTTCGTCATTCGCACAGACCACATACCTCTGATGCACGCCTTTACTCGACAGGCTGATGCCTGGTCCGCCCGGCAACGCCAACATCTCTCTGCCGTGGCTGCATACAGTTGCACCCTTCAATACGTCCCTGGGAAAATGAATCCCGTTGCCGATGCCCTATCAAGAAACACGTTGGCTGCTGTTCAACTGGGATTGGATTACAACGCCCTGGCTGAAGCCCAACGACAGGATCCCAAGTATCAACCATGTAGGACATCCTGCACGTCCCTCCGTTGGGAAGACTTCCCCCTCGAAGACTCCAACACCACCCTCCTCTGTGACGTCAGTACTGGTAGACCGCGACCTTGGATTCCTGCTCCCATGCGCCGGCAGGTGTTTGATTTAATTCACGGCCTTTCACATCCCTCGTGCCGTTCTACTGCACAGCTGCTGAAGGCAAAGTTCATTTAGCACGACATTTCTAAGGATGCGAAGGATTGGGTCCATGTTTGTACTTCTTGTCAAACTTCCAAAGTACATCGACACACGGATTTGGGAGTGGGCACCTTTCCT
>NC_090725.1:308471954-308486954 GCF_036898095.1 Palaemon carinicauda | reverse complement strand
ATTTAACGTTATTTCATTGCTCGTCTCTACTGGTAAGTGGTTCATTGATGTGCTGTGCTTCTCATCCTCGTAGAACACTATGAATGATTGGCAATACTTCTCTCTGTTCAGCGAGGTTGCTCTGTGACTGGATCCAGTTACATCCAGGGACAAACCCTTTCAGACTTAGCTAATATGCATCCAGGGTTTCTCGAAAGATCTGAAGTAATTTTCTACAAGAGTGGGAAACATTTTGCACAATACTTTTCATTCTTGAAGTAATACAACTAGTCACCTTAATCTTTGTTCCCTCCAGGTGCTATATATTCAGGCATTAAGAGAATTTCAAACTTCTAAACTACTGCCATCCCCTACCTCTTACCCGCTTGATCCCTTCCAGACTTATATCGTATATGTACCCTATCACTTTCATATTAAGGACCCTAACTTTACTCACTTCTCAAAGCTCTTTTATAATTAGCATCAAGACACTTTTTCTCATGTGTGCTTTTTTATTGTAGATACTTTAACCTTTTACCTTCTGATACGACAAAACTTCACCCAACCCCTGAAATGTTCTCAGACAGACTTAACCCAAAAGTGTGCAGTTTTCGAACTACATCTCTCATTGGTAACTGGTTCTTCTATTACAATCATACTCTAATTACATTTTTGTTCCCAAAGCAATCATTAGAAAATCTGAAAATTATCGATGAATCAAGAAGTGGCAAATATTGATGGCTATAATCATGGAGTATCTTGCCAGTTTTATTTGATTCAAAGCATAACGGTACCAATCAAATACCCGTCTTGATATTTTCGCTTTTTTAGATTTTTGTTTTGATTTGGAAAACCTAGTCAAGAGTTCTCTTGCTTGAGGGTACATTCGGGCACACTTTTCTGTCTTATTTCACTTCCTCTTGTTTTGTTATGTTTTTATAGTTTTTATAGGAAATATTTATTTTAAGGTTGTTACTGTTATTAAAATATCTTATTTTTCCTTGTTTCCTTTCCTCACTGGGCTATTTTCCCTGTTGGGGCCCCTGGACTTAGCATGTTGCTTTTCCAACTATTGTTGTAGCTCAGCAAATAATAATAATAATAATAATAATAATAATAATAATAATAATAATAATAATAATAATAGTAGTAGTAGTAGTAAAATAAGTCAAATAGCATTTCAGTGAACAGTTTTCCAAAGTAGCCCTTTCTTGTAATAAACATTATAAAATTGGCAGTTTTAATTGTTATTGAATGAAATAAAGTACAGAGAATAATGCTGATTGAGAATATTGTTTTTATTCCAGGGATGGCTATTGCTTTCGTCGTTCTAATTCTGGAGAACCTTATCTGGAGACACCAAATGGCATCATAAGATAAAACAACCGTTTGTCACTTCATCTGGAACTTGACTACAATAAAGTAAACGTCTCAATGTTTATGAATATTTAAATATTTGTCTTTAAATGTTACCAGCTTCACAAAACTAAGTGGAATATGTTAAAAACTTTTTAAATAGTAATATAAATAAGCAGAATATTTGAATCTTTGTCTATAAACGTTACCAATTTCACGAAACTAAGTGAAATATATTAATAAATATGTGAATCGTAATAAAAATAAGCAGAATATTTGAATCTTTATCTATAAACGTTACCAACTTCACGAAACTAAGTGAAATATATTAATAAATATATGAATCGTGATAAAAATAAGCAGAATATTTGAATCTTTATCTATAAACATTACCAAGTTCACGAAACTAAGTGGAATATATGGATATATATTTAAATAGTAATAAAAAAGCTGAATATTTAAGTCTTTATCCATAAACGTTACCAACTTCCCCAAACCAAGTGGAATATATTAATAAATATTCAAATAAAAATAAGCTGAATATTTGAATCTTTATCTATAAACATTACCAACTTCCCCAAACCAAGTGGAATATATTAATAAATATTCAAATAAAAATAAGCTGAATATTTGAATCTTTATCTATAAACGTTACCAACTTCACATTCCAAGTGGAATATATTAACAAATATTTAAATAGTAATAAAAATAAACAAAATATCTGAATCTTTATCTATAAACGTTACCATCTTCACCAAACCAAGTGGAATATATTTATAAATATTTGAATCGTAATAAAAATAAGCTGAATATTTGAATCTTTATCTATAAACATTACCAACTTCACATTCCAAGTGGAATATATTAACAAATATTTAAATAGTAATAAAAATAAACAAAATATCTGAATCTTTATCTATAAACGTTACCATCTTCACCAAACCAAGTGGAATATATTTATAAATATTTGAATCGTAATAAAAATAAGCAGAATATTTGAAACTTTATCTACAAACGCTACAAACTTTACGAAAATAAGTGGAATATATTAATAAATATCTAAATAGTAATAAAAATAGCCTGAATATTTGAGTCTTTATCTATAAACTTTACCCAATTCAGGAAACCAAGTTTAATATATTAATAAATATCTAAATAGTAATAAGAATAACCTGATTATCTAAATCTTTATCTATAAACTTTACCAAATTCCCGAAACCAAGAGGAATATAGTAATAAATATTTCAATAAAGATAAACTGAACATTTGAGTCTTTATCTATAAACGTTACCAACTTCACGAGGCCAAGTAGAATAGGTTGAATAATATTTAAATTGTAACAAACATTAGCTGGATATTAGGATATTTATCTATAAACGTTACTAACTTCACGTTCCAAGTGGAATATAATAATAAATATTTAAATAGTAGTAAAAATAAGCAGAATATTTGAGTCTTTATCTATAAACGCTACCAGCTTCACGAAAATAAGTAGAATATATTAATAAATATTTGAATAGTAATAAAAATGAGCTGAACATTTGAATCTTTAACCGTAAACGTTACCAACTTCACCTAACCAAAGGGAATATATTTATAAATATTAAAAAAGTAATAATAATAAGCAGAATACTTTAGTCTTTATCTATAAACGTTACCAACTTCACCAAACTAAGTGGAATATATTAATAAATATTTCAATATAAATAAGCTGAATATTTGAATCTTTATCTATAAACGTTACCAACTTCACGAAACTAAGTGGAATATAAGGTTAACTATTTAAATAGTAATAAAAATATGCAGAATATTTGAGTCTTTGTCTATAAACGTTACTAACTTCACCAAACCCCGTGGAATATATTAATAATTATTTTATTAAAATAAGCTGAACATTCGAATCTTTATCTAACTTTACCAAATTCACGAAACTAAGTGGAATATATCAATAAATATTTAACTAGCAATAAAATTAAGCTGAACATTTGAATCTTTATCTATAAACGTTACCTACTTCACGAAACCAAATGAAATATATTAATAAATATTTAAATAGTAATAAAAATAAGCTGGATAGTTGAATCTTTATTAATAAACGTGACCAAATTCAGGAAACCTACTGGACTATATTAATAACCATTTAAATAATAATAAAAATAAGCATATATTTGTTGTTACTTTCTTTTTCTAATGGAAACCTATATCTCTTATAATCTGATTTTGAATGTTGGTTTTTGTGATTCTATTACTCATATTGTCATAATTTTTATTTTTAATGGATTTCAACTCTTTTCTGATTTTTATAAATAATTGCACCCTTATCATTATCGATTTTGAGACTCGACCTACGGCCTAGGTCGGATTTATACCTATAAAGTGACTTATAAGCTTCCTATACTTGTAATAAACATATAAAAAGCATATGCAATTTCATATACAATTATCTATCATTTTACAAAATCCACAATCTTATTTATAAGCCTCCATGGGAAATATGGGTACTGGAGAGAGAGAGAGAGAGAGAGAGAGAGAGAGAGAGAGAGAGAGAGAGAGAGAGAGAGAGAGAGAGAGAGAGAGAGAGAGCATACAATAATGTTACGGCACAATAAACTGTAATGTTATTAACACATTAATATATATCAATTTACGTTAAGAAATCACATCTCTTCCTTACGGGACAAACAAAAAGGTAGCGTTGGAAGTGAGAAATTAGTGGTTAGCCTTCTCTTGAATAAGCATTTGGCTTGTAAGAATTCTTCAGTGTGGCTGTCGTTCTATGCAAAGGGATAAGCAGTCTTCCATTTCATCGTAGATTATGCCATTTTTTAATTAAATATTGAATTGCGATCTTTATGGTGAATAATGGTGAACACCTTTATCCGAGGCAAGCCTACAGCACTTGAAGTGTTTACAACTTTTCCACTTGTTTTATATATCTTTATCAAGTCCTTTAAGTCTTTCATTGTAATCATATTCTTCTTAGAATCACTAACTGAATATTTCTTGGGAGACATTGCTAAAATATGATAAGATTGCTAGGATATAAAAGGATAACTTTAACGTTCACGTACACAACACCGCAAACGAAACTCGTAAGAAACTAATGCATTTAGACAACTAGTCACTTCCAGCTAAAACAATAGAAAACCTGTAGGCGTCTTGGCGCTTTGCATTTGTTATTTTTTCATAAATGTTAATCATTGTTTTAATTATAAATGAGATATTCTAATTAAACCTTTCATATTTTTTTATCGAACATAGAATAAGCATTAAGACATTCTTTTGCTAACAACCATTTAATGAAATAATTATTCGGCTTTACAACGCAACTAGGCCAACAATACATCGGTCGTAATAAAGTTGCATGTCAGATGTAGTTTACATTTTCCTTTATTCTTAGGTGGTAACAGTGATATTTTTTGTTTATGATATGTATACAGTACCACTACTATTTTATAATGAATGAATGTAGACGCATTTACTTATTTCATAAATGGAATTAAACATTTATTTTTCAATTTATTGTAATGGTTTGATGATATGACCAATGTTAGGTTGCGTAAAATGGCGTAACTCATATTTTATTTTCCATTTAATATTTTGTAATATTAATCATTCACAAGGAGCAAGCATGCACATGGTATATTCCGTAGAAACAAATGAACTACAAAGAAAGAATAACAGCTTACAACGACAATGGGCCAAAAAATACAAAAATATAAGGTAATATCAAATGAGCAACGGTAAGTTAAACAAGAAAATAACAGTTATTAAAGGTAACTAAGACGGTCGAACTTGAAGCTCTGAAATTATATTACCTGCTAGGAAAACATTCTATTCCACCTTAAACTTATGAGAATTAGTATGTACAGCATTTCATAGAAGTCTATTCAAAGTTTAAAGGCCGATCATGAATGGAAGAGCCAAGGGACAGTGACAATACCTAAGAGACTAACCATGTACAAATAAGAGCAGGGGCCATACCCCTCTCCAACCAAGCTGGGACCAGGGAGGGCCATATAATGGCTGCTGATGACTCAGCAAGTAGAACTATAGGCTCCCTAATCCCTAATCCTTAGCTCAAAATGATGGTGAGGTTGCAGACACTACAAGAAACAATCGACCTTGAGTGGGGCTTCGAATCTCGGTCCGACAGATCGCCAGGCAGGGACGTTACCTATAGTCCACACAACCCGTAGCGGGAAAAAGGGAAGTAATGTTAGTTCTGGGCATCAGTGCCATGTCTGAAGCTTCGTCAGATTAAAGAAGCACTAGCTCATGACGCAGAAGGTCTAAGGATCTAAGCCATAGAAAAAAACTGCTTAAGACAATATTATCTGGAATGAAAAAATCCAGGGAACGGTTGATGAGTTGACAGTTGGACAGTAGCCTACACCTCAATTGGTAGAACAACTGGGATGATGGAATTCAAGTTATATATTCTATTCATTATATATATATATATATATATATATATATATATATATATATATATATATATGGATATATATATATATATACATATATATATATATATATATATATATATATATATATATATATATGGATATATATATATATATATATATATATATATATATATATATATATATATATATATATATATATATATGGATATATATATATATATATATATATATATATATATATATATATATATATATATATGGATATATATATATATATATATATATATATATATATATATATATATATATATATATTGAATAGAATATATAACTTGAATTCCATCATACCAGGTGTTCTACCAATTGAGGTGTACTCTCCAACTGTCAACGCATCAACTGTTCCCTGGATTTTATATATATATATACATATATATATATATATATATATATATATATATATATATATATATATATATATATATATATATATATATATATATATAGTATTATTACTAGTTAAAGTATAACCCTAGATGGAAAAATTTGATGCTATAAGTAATGAACAATTAAAGTATTTTAAGAACAGTAACAAAAATAAAAGATATCTTTCATCCGTAAACTATACAATACTTCCAAAAAAAAGAAGAAGAGAAATAAGATAGAAAAGTGAGCCCAAGTGTACCTTCAAGCAAGAGAACTCTATCCCAAGACAATGGAAGGCCACGGTAAAGAGTCTATGGCACTACCCAAGTTGATTATCATTAGTTTAAGAGGAGATAAGTTACTGAAGAACATTATAGAGGATAAATTTGAAGGACAAAGATCCAGAGGAAGGAAAAGGAAATCATTGCTAGATTAACTGAAGAGAGGGAGAACGTACCAAGAGCTAAAAAGAGATGGCCATGATTAGAGATTTATGGAGGGAGACTAATCCATGAAAGGACCTGCCTTATGACAGAACAATGGAGTAGTTGTAGTAGTAGTAGTAGTAGTAGTAGTAGTAGTAGTAGTAGTAGTATCCTTATTAAGGGTAAAAATTAAAACTGTTTTGATAAGCATTATGGTTTATTATACATATGTAGGAATATACTAATGATATTACTTCATTAGTCTTTTATAGATAATCTCCAATAGACAAGACCAAGGAATCAGAATAATCTATAGAGCCTGTTTGATACGAGATAGTTTTCAGTGGTGCACGTTACTGTAAAGAGTCTTTTGATATAATTGTGGCACTCAGGGTATTTTTGTTATGACAATCTCGACACAAAACGCCATCCCAGCGATTGATAAGCAGCACATTAATGTAGCAAACAGACCCTGTAAGGAAAAATAGTGAAATTATATTGATTTCAGTATTGATATAGATCATGAATTCATGCATATCACTGAGAGGGTTCAGGGACAAAGTAAGAAGAATGTGTTCTTACTATTTAGAAAGCATTTTTACTTCATCTAACTGGTTTTAGTTTACACTAGGAATCTGGTTTGTATTTAAGGTAACTTAATTTATTTACATTTAGAAATAGAGTACAGTGTAGATAGTTTTATATGCAAAAGTTCAATATCTTTTATCCATTAAAACAAATGCTTGGTCTAATTATCTGATTGAAAAAATAATATAGCCTAGAGGTTAAAGGAACACAGTCAAGGATACTACATTAAATCTAATGTAGAGTTCCTACATTCCACTAATTTTCCCGAGGTTAGAAAAAAAAATACTTAATAGGCTCGAGATTGGGATTGAAAGTCAGTCTTGCCATGTCTTTTTGCAGTGGAGACTAATATAATGATGTTTTTTATGCCATGGGAGGATAATTAATTCACTTATAAGGCTGATATAGAGTTAGAAATTCTATAAAGATATCAAACCAATATTATATTGGAAGACTGATTTTTTCATGAGCGTCACTTATTATCGCACTTATTCTATCCGCGCGTCACTTAGAATTCCAAATTACTCTTAGAATTTTCTGGTCTTTGTAAACCATAGGTTTGAAGTTAAAAAGAAGTAAAAAAAGTACTAAGAGGAAGTAAAAGAACTACTGAGTAAGATGTCTTACTTACCCATATATTTGGCAAGGATAGAGGTTCTCTCACAGTAAATTTTGAGGGCATGTGATTACATGCCGTAGAGTTGGCAACATTTTTCCTCTGCCAGTAGTAGTAGAGGCCTGCTTCAAATATTGCATGGAGTCTGGAAATTCGAAAATTAAAAAAACAAAAAGTGATGCATCATACCCGTTATCTATGTAATAAATATCTCAATACAATGATGCATATATATCTGCGAGATAGGGGTACGAAGACTGATGTCGTTAAACGTCATTATATATATGAATTTCATTATCAATATCGTTGAATTTTCCCAAATTTGCAAAGCCATAAAACAGTATAAAATGTTAGATATCAAACAATTTAAGTATTATGCATAACATTTGTCAATCAAAAGGAAGAGAGGACAATCAGCAGCTGAAGACCAACTAGGAGAACAATACTCGAAACAAGGTAGAATGAAATAATTAAAACAGTTATTTTAAGTATTATGCATAACATTTCTCAATCAAAGGAAGATAGGAGAATCAGCAGCTGAAGATCAGCCAGGAGAACAATACTCGAAACAAAGTAGAATGATAGAATTAAAACACTTCTTCAAAATAGATTGATCACCGAAAATCTTAAAATAAGCTAGTTTTTGTGCAATTGAAGAAAACGCAGACTTAAGAGGGCAATTTTCAATGTCAATGAATATCATTGATCATAATGCGGATGGCTGAAGCCTAATTCTTAACGCCTTTGATTATTATTATGAAGGACTATAGACGCCACAGAGATTCTGGGTGAAATAAGCCCCGCCCCTTATGACGTCATAGCCATTCACATTGTCTCCTGCTTTACCAACGATCACAACACATCCCTTTAAAGTGATTATAAGTTAGTATAGGATGAAATTTGTAAATCGATATATAGTGGTCGCTGCTAACGTGGAAGACAACGTGATTGGCTATGACATAATCATGGGACGGGGCTTATTTCGCCCTGAATCTTTGTGGTGACTATAGATAAAAATACAAAGAATTCAATGGATAGCATTTTGATATCGCTTAGTACCGCACCTATCAGCAAAATGCCCTCTTCATGTCACTTTGAAAAATGCTGATTGAAATGAGAAATGGGGTGAAAATTTATCCTAGTTAGATTAAATAGAAAAAGATTTGTAATTTGTACCTTAAGCAAACACAACTTATAAGATTTCACTTTTAAACAAGTCTTGAAACCATTCAAGGAAAATAACTAGGTCAAAATGAAGTAGAACTCCACTGCCATCCAAGAGTTTTCTCAAATATTGATGAACAACTTTGCCTAAAATGCGTTCTATTCTCTTGAAGGTTTAAAGGGTACTCATGAATGAGAGAGACAAGGGACAGTGACATTGCCCTATCAGTCAGGACAATGCCCCAGAGATTGACCATATTACATATGACCAGCGCCCAAGCCCCATCAACCCCCAAGCTAGGGCCAAGGAGGGCAAGGCCATGGCTGCTGATGACTAAACAGATAGAACTATAGGTTCCCATAATTAATGAACTACGAAAAAATGGACATATGATTCTGGTTTACCAAATATGAATATTGATGGGTCAAAATCAAAGTGATGCTTATGTAGAATTGATGCAGTTTAAGAAGTAAATAGTATGTATGATAGTTCCAAAAGTTAAAAATAAGAAAATAGCAAATGTTTGACAAGGATCGTGGTTTCGAAAAAGTAACATTTATAAAGAAGAGAAATATAAGAAAGTTATGACCATTTACTTAAACAAAATATAAATTATAACAACTTAGTTCTATCATAGAAAGAGCCCACTTGGAGAAGTGATTAATGATTCAACCATTTTCAAGTTAAGTAGGTTTTATGATGAAATTTTAAAAGAAAAAAATTAGAAGAGTTTGCTATTTTTTCGGTCTGTTTGTTAACTATTTTCGTTCTCTAATTACCACTTTACGAATGGTATTACAATGAATCTCTATTTTACTGCAATTCAGCAACATTGCAAGCATGAAAAATTCCACCGCATGGGCTGGAGAGATTTTAGTAAACGAAAGAAAGTTATGAAATGTAAAATTCCTCTTTCTCTAAAAAGAAAAGCATTTAATCGGATTGTTCTACATTGTTATCAGGATATCTGCGAAGTGGAATCCATTACTATCAGCGAATTATAAATATCAGTTCAAAGATTCTAACACCACATAAGTTATACGAGTTTGTTTTGTTATACGAGTTTGTTTTGTTATACGAGTTTGTTTTGTATACCTCCTTAGCTGAAAGGAACTTAGAGTTAACCTTTGTACTCTACTTGTTATAATGATTGAATTAATTTCATATGCTTACCTGTGGTTAACGGCCGGAATTAGTGGACTTCCTTTCTGAAACACCAACCCCATTGTATATGGTATAAAAGGCTCACGCGCTATATAGAATTGGCACACACCTGTGTCAAGGATTAACAGTAATATTAGTAATACCATAAATAATAATAATAATAATAATAATAATAATAATAATAATAATAATAATAATAATAATAATAATAATAATAATAATAATAATTTTTCTTCTTCTTCTTCTTCTTCTTATTATTATTATTATTATTATTGGGGAGCATATCTACATTAATATATCTGTAAATTGTTTAAAAGTTAAGATACAAATAAAGCATTTGATAACATGCTTAATGCTCCTCTTTAATTTCATTCTGATTGAAAAGATATATCCAGTGTGTATATATTTTCACATAAATTACTACCCCTATTTTTAAACTAGTGCTATTATTATTATTATTATTATTATTATTATTATTATTATTATTATTATTATTATTATTATTATTATTATTATTATTAAAGGGAATGGTAAATCATGAGCACTAAACAATTTTGATATACACAAATAATATCAAATAAGATTTTGATAATTGGCATAAAATCGAGGACTTGAAGAGCTTGAAGTTTTTGGAGAGCCTCTCAGTATATCCTCAGACATCCAAAAGATGAGAAATGACCATTCCACAATTTCATAGAAATAGTGATCAAAGATCTCCATTATTGAAAGAAAAATAATCTAAATCTTTAAACGGAAAATTAAACTTACTTTCATTTTCTTCGTTTATGTCTTTAGAAATCAACAACACTCAATATCTAGGCACAAAATTACTCAGTCAAAACAGATTTTCCAAAAAGAAATAAGTTATTTGAAAGAAGGCCAAGAAAAAGTCTTTTATATAGTTTTATGGGTGCAACATGTCTTATCAATTTCGTATATTACTCACTTTATCCCTTGAAATTACAAAGGAATGTTTGCTGTTGTTGTTGTTGGTGGTGGTGTTGTTGTTGTTGTAAAAATACTTACCAATATGCTCTAACTTTAACTGTATTTAGTATATTACCCCCTTTATCCATTGAAATTAGTAAGAAATGTTTGTTGCAGTTGTTGTTGTTGTTGTTGATATTGTAATAAGACCTATCAATCTGCTCTATCTTTAACTGTATTTCGTTTACTGTATTGCTCAATTTAATCCCTGAAATTACAAAGAATTTTTTGCTGTTGTTGGTGTTGTTGTTGTTGTTGTTGTTGTTGTTGTTGTTGTTGTTGTTGTATTAAGAATTATCAATATGCTCTAACTTTAACTGTATTTCTAATATTACTCAAACTATCCTTTGAAATTAAAAACAAATGTTTGCTGTTGTTGTTGTTATTGTTGTAATAAGACTTATCAATATGCTCTAACTTTAACTGTATTGCGTATATTACTCATTTTATACCTTGTAATTATAAAGACATTTTGTTGTTGTTGTTGTTGTTGTTGTTGTTGTTGTAATAAGACTTATCAATAAACTGTAACTTTAACTTACATGTATTTCCTGTTACTCACTTTATCCCTTGAAACCACAAAGAAATTTTTGTTGTTGTTGTTGGTGGTATTGTAATTTAAATAAGACATCATTATACTCTAACTTTAACAGTATTTTGTATAATGTATTACTCATTTTATCCCTTGAAACAACAAAGAAGTTGAATCCTAAACCAATCCGAATGAGAAAAATTAGAAATTACACATTTACCTGTTTTGGAAAAGTAGCCAGCAATGAGACTTCCCGAATCTATGGTGTCAGTTGCAAGGACGTGGGTCCCGTGACTGACCTGGTTCTCCAGAGCTTGGTCGAACTCCCACCAGGGGACATCTGTGTACCGTCCAACTTTAGAAAGGTCGGCTAATTCCTTCAGTTGTCCGCTTTCAACACTCTGGAATATGATAAGCAAAACTTGAATATGTATGGATTCTCTTTGTTCTGTTATTTTTCTCGATTTTTTAATATGCTTCTTGGTTAAATAACTCTTGCCATACTTGATCATACTAGTAAGGCACGCTTCATACAACCGGATTGATGCTTCACGATTTGATGCTGAGCGGATTAGAAATCAACGAAAATTAATGAGGCCCTTTGCATGCTGTCTGCTCAGAAGAATTTCCTAGCAACAGAATTTCCGAGCGGTAGAGTTTCCGAGTGGAAGAATTTCCGAGCGGTAGAGTTTCCGAGTGGAAGAATTTCCGAGCGACAGTATTTCCAAGCGGAAGTGACTTAGCAGCCTCATGCACTGCTAACTTAAGCAGTTCCAGTGCCACTCGGGGAAAATTTTCTCATGTGAAGACATGTCTCTTAACTAGCGGATATATTTCTGTCTCTTAACTAGCGGATATATTTCCGTACGGGAAAAATCTGCTCGTGTGAAGCGAGTCTTAAACAGGCGCCCACACACAGTCACACAGGCATACACACATATACACAGACGTGAGTATGTGTGACTGCATATGTGTGTAAAAATATATTCTCTCAAGTTGAGAAAGGATCTTCCATCTTATTAATTATGAAGTACTGAGGTCAAATCGTCTAAACAAGGCTACATTTTTTAAAGGCACGTTGTATGTACCTCCAATTAAACAAATACAGAGGTAGAAATGAGTTTATCTAAACAAGAACCAGAAAAAAAACACCTTGTAGGATTGGAAAATAATTAGGTTTGGCTAAGTGGAAAATTTCATAATGGAAACAACAAGTGGAGATGATATACTAACAAGAGAGAGTTACAAGGGATTACAAGGATTTTGGATGTCTCAAATAGTTTTTAGTCCAGCAGGGGAGACGCCATTTGCTCTTGTGTAAAGAGAGAGAGAGAGAGAGAGAGAGAGAGAGAGAGAGAGAGAGAGAGAGTAAAAACTTACGAATAAAGAGAGTAAGAGAGAGTAAAAACATACAAATAAAGAGAGTGAGAGAGAGAGTAAAAACATACAAATGAAGACACACACAGAGAGAGAGAGAGAGAGAGAGAGAGAGAGAGAGAGAGAGAGAAAGTAAAAACTTACGAATAAAGAGAGTGAGAGAGAGTAAAAACATACAAATAAAGAGAGTGAGAGAGAGTAAAAACATACAAATAAAGAGGAGAGAGAGAGAGAGAGAGAGAGAGAGAGAGAGAGAGAGAGAGTAAAAACTTACGAATAAAGAGAGTGAGAGAGAGTAAAAACATACAAATAAAGAGAGAGAGAGAGAGAGAGAGAGAGAGAGAGAGAGAGAGAGAGAGAGTAAAAACTTACGAATAAAGAGAGTGAGAGAGAGTAAAAACATACAAATAAAGAGAGTGAGAGAGAGTAAAAACATACAAATAAAGAGAGAGAGAGAGAGAGAGAGAGAAGAGAGAGAGAGAGAGAGATTAAAAACTTACGAATAAATAGTCGGTCACAGCAGTGCGGAATGGGAAAATAACGATCATCTTATCATTATTCAGCAAATCTCGTATCGTCTCTATGGGTCTTGGGGCATATCTAACTGCCAGGAGGGAGATGAGGCTGGTGCCGTAACTCCAGTAGATGATCATAGATGCCACTAGCCAACCAGCTACCAGGACTCGCTCTGGCGTCTTGCGGAGTTTCATTGTTATTCCTTAGAGAGAGAAACAGTGAGGGTTATTTTAGATATTTCTGTTATTGTTATTACTAGCCAAGTTACAACCCTAGTTGGATAAGTATGATTCTATAAGTTCAAGAATTTCAATAAGTTATTATTATTATTATTATTATTATTATTATTATTATTATTATTATTATTATTATTATTATTATTATTATTATTATTATTACTACTACTATTATTATTATTATTATTATTATTATTATTATTATTATTATTATTATTATTATTATTATTATTATTATCTAAGGTACAACCCTACTTTCAAAAGCATGATGTTAAAAGCTCAAGGATTCCATTAAGTTATTATTATTATTATTATTATTATTATTATTATTATTATTATTATTATTATTATTATTATTATTATTATTATAGTAGTAGTAGTAGTAGTAGTAGTAGTAGTACTAGTAGTAGTAGTAGTAGTAATAGTAGTAGTAGTATTAGTAGGTAAGCAACAACTCTATTTGGAAAAGCAGGAATCTGTAAGCCCAAGGACTCCAATAAATCAGTATTATTATTATCATTATTATTATTAGCTATGCTGCAACCCTACCTGGAAAAGCAGGATGCTATAAGCCCAAGAGTTCCATTAACTATTGCTATTATTATTATTATTATTATTATTACTAGTCAAGTTACAACTCTAGTTGGAAATGCATGATACTATAAGCCCAGGGACTCCAATATATTATTATTATTATTATTATTATTCCTAGTCAAGTTACAACCTTAATTGGAAAAGCAGGATGTTATAAGCCCAAGGACTCCAATATATTATTATTATTATTATTATTATTATTATTATTATTATTATTATTATTATTATTATTATTATTATTATTATCATTATTATTAGCTAAGCTACAACCATACAGTACTTGAAAAAGCAGGATGTTAGAAGGACAAGGACTCCAATAAGATATCAAAAATTATTGCGCAAAGTACAATTGCACAATTTATTTCAGTTGTTAGAATCTTAAGCAACGATCTATTACCAATTCATGACAGGAACGATTTCGGGACGAGAGTATAGATTTAATTCGACTAATTTATCACCAAGACTTAAAAAGAAATATTTCTTTTGCTTAAAATAGACGAAACAATCATTCATAGTATATACCTTGTTGAAGAAGAAGACGATAAGTATGGAATACAACCGCATATAAATACAATAGGAAAGGATCCTTAGAATAGTTCCTCCCAACCACAC
>NC_090725.1:308456954-308459454 GCF_036898095.1 Palaemon carinicauda | reverse complement strand
ATTTCCACTGAAAATAGGTTTTTATTTTCAGTAAAACATCTTTAGCAGTACAATGAATATCCGAAATGCCTGCCATTTGATGTTATTTCCTCCTGCTTTTGATCCTCGTATAAACGTGTCCCTCATTCGCCCACCTCCTTATCCATTTATACACAGTCGATGTACTGACACCGTTCCTTGACGCGATCTCGTGAGCAGAGGCGCCGTAATACCACATCCAAACCAGACGAGCTCTTGCGTCCAAGACTTCAGGTCTGTTCGAACGTAATTGGTACATTTGGAGCCTGCAAGAAAATGAAAATATGGCTTGGAACTAGATGCGGAACTTAGTAGGGATGTAAAATACGTCTAATTTTATGGTCAACAGGTTCTTTGTACAGTTACCTTACCTTGTTTCAATGCTATCAAAGCTTTTTATTTTATTTATTTATTTTTTTTTTTTTACAATACTTTATAGCTCTATTTCCAATCAATTCTTCTTTGCTCAAGGGGTTAATTATTGAACTGTAACTGCTCAATGGCTACTTTCCTCTTGGTAATTGTAGAAGAGATTCTTTAGCTATGAATTTTACATCCGTTATGCACATTTTGGCACTAGTTTCTCAAGAATATATCTCCAACTAGAACGGGTACTTGGTAGAGCGCATACCATCAGCTATCATCTATTTCACAAGATAGACAATTGACTTATGCACGTATTGGCACTGGTTTCGTGAATATATATCTAAAAACTAGAATGGAAACTTGGTAGAGCGCATACCTTGGCCTATATCATGTATATCACAAGATAGGCAATTGAATTATGCACATTTTGACACTAGTTTCGTGAAAATATATCTATGAACTAAAGCTGGAACCTGATAGAGCGCATACCTTTTCCTTTATCATGTATTTCACAAGATAGACAATTGAATTATGCACGTTTTGGCACTGGTTTCGTGGAAATATATCTATGAAGTAGACGTGGAACATAGTAGAGAGCATACCTTCGAATACATCATGTATATTATAATAAAGGTAATTCAATTATGCACATTTTGGCACTAGTTTCGTGAAAATGTATCTATGAACTGAAATGGGAACTCGGTAGAGCGCATACCTTTGCCTATACCAAGTATATCATAAAATAGGTAATTGAATTATGCACATTTTGGCATTAGTTTCGTGAAAATATATCCATGAACTAGAATTTGCACTGGTAGAGTGCATACCTTCGCCTATATCATGTATATCACAATATAGGTAATTTAATTATGCACATTTTGGCACTAGTTTCGTGAAAATATATCTATGAACTAGAACGGGTACTTGATAGAGCGCATACCTTCGCCTATATCATGTATATCACAAGATAGACAATTGAATTATGCTCATTTTGGCACTAGTTTCGTGAGAATATATCTAGGAACTAGAATTTGCACTGGGTAGAGTGCATATCTTCGCCTATTTCATATTGTATATCACAACATATGCAATTGAATTATGCAAATTTTAGCACTAGCTTCGTGGAAATATATATATATATATATATATATATATATATATATATATATATATGTATATATATATATATATATATATATATATATATATATATATACATATATATATATATATATATATATATATATATATATGTATATATATATATATATATATATATATATATATATATATATATATATATATATATATATATATATATATATATGAACTAAAACTGGCACTTGGTAGAGCGCATACCTTTGCCTTTATCATATTTGTATATCACAAGATAGGGAATAGAATTATGTACATTTTGGCACTAGTTTCGTGAAAATTAGATAAAAATTGACCACGATGTAGCGAAAAAGATATTTTTTTTAATATTTTCGTGACCTTAACCTTCCCCTTGAGTCCAATTGCTCCCAAACCTAATCAAATTGTCCTTGGATCTTGACCAATCACCCCACCAAATTTCATAAGATTCGGTCAAATAGTTTTTGAGTTATGCGAATCACAAACACACAGACAGACATGGAAACAAAACCACGCCTATCAAAACATAACCCTCGCAACGATGTTGGAGAAAGTAATGAATAGTGGGGTGCTATTTTCCATCATTTCTGCTAATACCTGAAAATATTTACCACTAAATGCCATTGGTTTTAAGATAGTTGTTGACTTTTAAAGATGGAGTTGTACTTGGTGTAAACATTTGCGCTATTTCTCATTTCTCTTCAGTGAATTTATGGATCATCTTGTGTGAATAAATATTGTTTCTTAAAGTTCAAGTAATTCTATGCTCTTTGCCGACATTTTTTAATAGTTATTATTGCTATGCTTGCTGCATTATAGCAGTGACTTCATGAATTCTCTGATATGAATAATTATTTTGTAATGTTCACGTAATTTTAAGCTTTTTACCCGAATTTTTATCAGTTATTGTTTCCATTATTACTGCATTATAGCAGTGACTTCATGAATTCTCATGTATGAATAACTATTTTGTAATGTCCAC
>NC_090725.1:308436954-308444454 GCF_036898095.1 Palaemon carinicauda | reverse complement strand
AATAATAATGATAATAATAATAATAATGGATTCCTTTGCTAAAAGGCTTAGGTGACCAGATATAGGTACTTTAATTGTAATATGTCATGTTTTAATGCATACTAATACTCGTAATTGTATAACAGCATTAGAGTCTTTAGAACTATTTATCCACAGTTAATTTGCCGCTAAATTATTCTAGTTACCTCTTGCCATTAATGAAGTGGGAGCCAATGAAATATATATTTTCAGATGAAGGGATGTTTCAGGTATTTTACTATTTCATTCAGCGTCAGGTACCATTAATTCTCAAGGCCAGAGAGAGAGAGAGAGAGAGAGAGAGAGAGAGAGAGAGAGAGAGAGAGAGAGAGAGAGAGAGAGAGAGAGTGAAGAAGAAGAAGAAGAAGAAGAAGAATCATAAGTCTAAAAAATTAGAAGTTCAATAAATAAACTACAAGAAAAGATTGATTTATCCTATTGAAGATGATGTTCACAGAGAAGAGCTGCTTACTACAGCTAAAGAGTCTTTTTTGGGCTCAAGCCATGTCGTCCTGATGGAAGTTCCTATAAGTAGCTTCCTAAGGGATATATGTACTACAGTGATCTTCCCAGAGAATTTTACCTTTTGATCTCCAGAATTCTAACTCCTAGTGCGAATATCCTTAAATATTCTCTCAAGGATATCGCATAATATCAGAGGACGTATTCTTGACACGCTACATAGGAATCTGCACCCCTAATAGCGTTTACGCTTCGAGGGGGAAAGTGGCAGAATTAGAAGGGGAGCCTTATCAAGGTTACCCTAGTTCTCATACTACTATAGAGTATCACAACAGCGCCATATCTACATTGGCGGACATTCGTAATTTTGTAGCGATTTCGCACGGTGGTTCTTGATCTGATAATTTCGATTGGTTTTCGAGGATTATTATGCCATCTCCAACTTCTTTCACCTCTGGAAAGTTGAATACTGAATCTTTACAATGAGTGTAATTTAGCTCCAGTCTCACAGTGAAATTAGAGTAATTTATTGTGTTTAGGAGCTAGGCCTGTTACCGGAGGCGCCATGGGCGCTGTCATTCATTAGGCATGTGTTATTTTAATTAATAGAATGACATTCTCGGTTTAAATAGCATTAATATTTTAATTATGGAAGCTATTTAGGCAAATTATACTTGTAAAGATATTAAATGCATAATTTTCCTTTTTCTCTGTTGATCGTATATGTCAGAATTTCGGTGATTTAGGTAACCGAGATCTCGTCTTGCCTAGGTAACCTAACTTAGGCAACATAGTATACTTTCGACATTTCCCCGGTTACCCTCGTGCATTGGTTATCAATTCTTCGGAGATAGATATCTCCTAGAACTATTATATAACTGATACTCGTCTCTAGTAGAGATTTAAGGTTAATCTCTCTTCCCTCTGAGTGTAGCCTTAGGCTACAACCCTAGTGGGTCGTGCCTCGAGTTTTCATTCAGGCAGGAGTAGCCTAGGGTTTTCTGTCTCCCCCTTAACTACAGATGGCAGGTTTTGGGATTCGGTCAGATCCTCAGATTATTTAGTCTTGTGCCGACAGTCGGCCGGTAGGGTGAATAGTCATTCCTCTGCCGACTAGGCTGCCGACATAAGAGGCTGGCCCTCCCTAGGCCGCACCTGAAGTGGTTGTATGTTGCCGCCATCTTCTCCCTGTGGCCTAGTAGACTAGTCCTGTGCTCGCATACCTTAGGCTGAGGAGTAGTACACTTCTGAGGCCTAGGATGACGCCGGCACTGGAACTCTGTTTCTCCCCTATTGAGAGGAGGCGGTACTGCTGTTGGCCACTTAACTGTATTGGCAGATCCTAGGCTGGAGAATAGATGATTCTCCTACCGCCTAGGATGCCGCCGATACTGAAACAGAGTTTCTTAAGTGTGTGTAGGACCGGCACTTGCCGACTCCTTCCACACCTCATTCAGGACCCTTTTCCCTCCCCTCTGTTCTTTTATGATGGCAGAGCCATTGTCTTTCTTTGAGCCAGCGTCCTGCAATCTCACCATTGCCAGTAGGTTGCAGGGGCCGGCTAGACTCCCTCTCTGCAGCTGTTGTCCGGCTGTCTGCGGCTATGCTAGCTGCAGGCAGCCATGATAACTGCCGGCGGCCATGTTGGCTGCCGGCGGCCATGTTGGCTACCGGAGGCCATGGGTTTTGCATACTGTCGGCGATTATGACTGCTGCCGGCGGCTATGCAAGCTGACAGTAGTCATGCCATCTATCGGCAGCCATGACGGCTGCCGGAAGCTGGGGGCTGCCATGATGGCTGTGGGTGGGAAGTCCCTTCTGTCACGAGGTTCTTTAGTTCTCCCCTGGACTGCTGGCTACAAGTTCTGTTGTTCGGGTAGGCCAGCACAGATAGGTTTTGACTCAGTCGGCAGCACGCCGACTGTACTAGTACTGCCGGGGGCTAGCCTGGTGGCTAGGTGCCGGCTGGATACTGCCGGTGATAGTACTGTGGCTGGATGGAAGCCTGAATGTTACATTTTCCCCTTCCATTTGAACCTTCTTTCTGGAGAAAGGTAGTAAATTATACTTATACATCCTTAATTACTGTATACATACACAGTAATAAAGCAGCCTTCAATCCATGCAGTCTCTCTTTAGCTAGAATGCTAGCTGTGGTGGCAGAGCTAGCTATGCCAACTATATGCCGGCTGAATTACAATATATGTTTATACAGGTAGTCAGAGTAATTGCAATATAGGATATACTGCAGATGGAAAACTATTGTATATATTATACTAGTCGTTATTTCCCAATATATTTTGGGTAACCTTGCCCGGACGTTTGCTGAGACCATTCGTATATTGAAAAAATGGAATTTCTTCAATATTCTGATTAGAAATCAGTTTCCTTTTACCCTATAATATCAAATATTTTAAAGGGCTAGTGGTATTACACTTCTAATCCTAAAAGGGTAGAACCCTTATCCTTGAGTTTCCCTGATCAGGAAACTCTATGATTTGATAGTGTAAGGGAGGTCACAGCAAACGGGCTTGGCGGGATACACACATAAATGTCTTTTATTCTTCCTAAGTCCAGTCAGTGTCATACCGGCTGGACCCTACCGTCAGATGCTTGCCATAATGGCAGCACACTGACTGAACTGCATTATGTATAATTATACAGTAGCCAGTAATTTGCAATATGATATATATTGCAAACAGAAAACTATAGTATGATTATACAGTAGTTAGTTCCTAGCACCTAGTGCCGGCAGCCGGTAATCTGCCAACAGCCGGTGGCCGATGATCTGCCGGCCACCATCACAGCCGACAATATGTTGACTGAAATGTCCCTGATGCTAACCTTGCTGGCAATATGCTGGCTAGAACTACAGTATATATTATACAGTAGCCTATATTTTTCAACACTTTCTTGGGTATCCCTGTGCAGGCTTCTGCTGGTACCGTTCCTATATTGAATGAATAGAATTCCTTCAATACTCTGATTAGACATCAGTCCTCCTTACCCCATAGTGTTAAGAATATAAAGGGGCAGTGATTTTTTCACTTCTCTACCCCTAGGGGTTAGAACCCTTTCGTTAGAGTTCCCTTGATAAAGGAATCTCCTTATAGTTAATACTGAGGGGAGGTAATAGCAATTGTTTGCAGGGGATACACAAGTATGTGTCTCCTACTATCCCTTTCTAGCTTACTATCCTAAGCTATTTTAGTTAAAAGATGACTTTTACATATTGCTTACCAGTGAGACAATCAATTGTATACTCATTTGGGTTTCCTTTCTTACAGGAGGAACCCCAGATGACATGTGTTGCAGTGTTCTGCAATGTCAAGAGTAAGTATTTTTACGGTCATAATTCATGCAGGTTTCATGCCCCTGTAATATAATTTCCGAATCCCTACATCATTGAAACCCGCAGGTTTACGTCGGACCTTAATGTCCGAAGGTTTCGAGAATCCCAAGTCAATAGAGTTTAGGGATGCAGCTCGTAAAAAATTACGCAACAGGGTGAGAGGCTTACAGAAAATATCTCTGGGACCATACCAACCTAATGATAGGATGAGTAATCTACTATTTTTAAAAGCAAGTAAGGAAATATTAGTGCCCCAGGCACGATTCACATCTCCCGACAACCAGATAGCCTTTGGGATGGAGGGCAGCAAGCTCCCACGGGAAGAAGGGGAGAATTCTTTCCGCCTGTGCCGGCTCTAGAGCCATTGACATCGACATCTTCACCTCCTATCCCTCTATTAGATGGAATGGACCAATTATGGGCCCAAGTGAGAAACCTAATAGAAATTCTTCACAAACAAGACGAAAATCAGGAAGCGAAATGCAAGATAGAGCCCCGTGAAGCTCCACTTGTCGCTCCCCAAGGGTCATACAAGCGACCCATAGATCAAGACCTCCTGACATGCTCCAAAACCAAACCCTGGAGGTTTGCGGAGCTGATGCCGATTTTAAACGGCAAACTCTACATCTCGGAGAAGATGGGTGCTGTTCCTTTGGACAAAATCTAGTTTTCGCCAAGCTTTGACACTTTCCCTAAGTGTTTCGCTCGACTGAAGTATGAACCAAGGCCAAGAAAAGGAACGGAATCGAAGGAGGTCATGATTCTCGACCATGATATGGCACAGGCTATCCTGTCAAGTAGCCTCAAAAAAGCAGGTTACTCGGTGTCGAAGGTATTCACACTAGGTAACAGGTACCCTTCCTTTCTTGCTCATGCTTCAATTTCATTCCTGTTTACCGGGAAGGCATTTAAATTTGTTGCCAAAGCAGTGAAGGCAGGTAAACCATGTCCTGCACTCAAGGAGTGCAAGCCTCTGTCACTAGCCTTTCCCAGACAGGAGGAGTGGCAGGATGTCCACTTAACCTTTTCAGTAAGAAGACTGGATGTGGATGTCGCCAGTTGACAGTTTAACGAGAATCTCCCTAAACTATCTGAGTTTCTCTTGTATAATGAACAAGAGACAAAGAAGAGACTTGCAGCCTCCCTATCCTTACAAAACTACATGGAGTTGTGTTCAACCCATCAAAGTACCCCAGACATGCTCATGGTCTTAGTCGAATGCATATGGCTACCTTAGTAAAGGACCTTTATGCCTTTATGAAGGATAGGAGAGCATGTACGGAGTTTGTGTTCGCTGCCGCAACAGTGAAACTTGAAACAAGGAAGCTAATATCCTCCAATATCTGGGGTAAAGACCTCTTTCCAGACGAGGTAGTTAGAAAAGTGATTAAAAATGGCACCACGGAGAACATAGGGCTTCTCCAAAAGTGGGCCATTCTTTCAAAAAGAAAGTCTTCCATGGTTGTGAGTCCCCAACCTAAAAGGAAGACGGAAAAGTCTGGAAATATACCTCGGGCTGTTCAACAAAATCCCACGGTTGCAGTGACCGCGGTGCCACAGGCAGGTGGTCGAATATTTAAACCTACTGATCATTTGAAGCATAGAGATGCTTCTGGTAGGAGGGAGGCTCCTTCAGGATCACTGGACCTTTGATCCTCGGGTCCAAGGCCTAATCAAGATAGGACTAAGATGGGAGGTAGACATGCCTCCACCATCATTTCCTCAACTCTTCCTACAATCCCAAACCTTCCTGGAGGCGTATACCTTAAAGCTCTAGAGCATACAGGTGGTAAGGGAACTATAGTACATCGAATTCCAGGGAAGGCTGTTTGGTGTTCGCAAGAAGGACTCACGAAAACTCAGAGTCATTCTGGACTTGTCGCCACTCAACAAGTTCAAATAAAACAGCGAGTTCAGAACGTTAATCCCTCTGAACATAGGGACCCTGTTTCAAAAAGGGGTGTTTGTAGTCTTGTCAGACCTGAAAGGTGTCTATTGGCAACTTCCAGTCAGTCACCCCCTCCCCTCCTATCTAGGATTCAAGTTACAGAAGGTAACGTATATCCTAGGAAAGATATTTGTCAGACTAAACACAGTCCTAAGTATCTTCACAGGATTGGCAGACACAGTCACACAAAAACCAAGCCTAGAAATGGTTCAGGCTACAATGTACCTGGACGAGAGGCTGGGGTGGGCAGCACCCGAAGTGACTGGTCTATGAACATCCAAGGAAATGATCCGGTTCCCAGAACATCCCGGATGTAAGATAAGCTTCAAGAAGTCTCGATTCTCTTCAGCTAAAAGGCTTCAATAGCTAAAAAACCATTGAAACCTATGGTAACACCAACTCTCCTTTCCCTTGGAAAGGTAAAAGGAGATAGCAGGGTCGGTCAAGAGACTCTGGTAATCAGTCAGATTTCCAAGACGCTAACAGGAAGAAGCTCTGAACTCTCTCCAGTTCGCAATAGTGACAGACCCAGTGCTGAAAGATGCGTCAAGAGTCTGGAAAAGATACGCATCAAACACTAGAAGAGATCTAAAAAGACCGATATTGGTATTCCTTAATCGCTTCCCTAACAAAGCTCAAAGTCCGAAATTCCCAAGACCATGTTGGTCCTGTCATGTGTGGGGAAACTCTCTCCACGCAGATCAGACCTCCTACGGCTGATCTGAGACACCGATGTGATAATGAGACGTCGGAATCGACAATGCTAGGGAATGTCTCATACAGTCTAGGTGACGTTAACCATCCCTTACTTAAAGGGATGGCACCTGTCAGCAGTTCATGTACAATCGATCCGCAATATGACAGTGGATGCTCTAATTGGGCTCAAGCCGATAGAGTTAGAGTGGTCCACGGATGCAGACCTATTCTCTCCCAGATGGGAACAAGTCCCCGAACTGCAGATCAACCTCTTCATCATGAGCGTCTTCAAGAAACTACATCGATATGTAGCCCCATATGAGGATCCTCTAGTGGAGATAACAGACATCATGTCTCTAGTATGGAAGGGATGAACTCTGAAATCCTTGTTCATCCCATCCGATCTCCTGCTGAAGGTCCTCAAAATGCTGAGATCCTTCCAGGGAGGAGTAGCTCTGTTGGCTCCCAAGTAGCCCAAGATCAATCTGTCCTCTTTATTGAAGGAACTGAAGCTGAGGCTGGCCCTAGTTCTGATCCCAGGACTATTTCAGAAGGGTCAGAAGTTAATTGCCTTTGATTTATCACAGAGAACCCGAACCCTTCATTTCATGATTTTCTTGCCCTAGTTCTGATCCCAGGACTATTTCAGAAGGGTCAGAAATTAATTGCCTTTGATTTATCACAGAGAACCCGAACCCTTCATTTCATGATTTTCTTGCCCTAGCGGTTAGGCAAAGGTTTGAGATCTCAGAAGGCAATATAGAATTCTTAGAAGAATACAAGTCTAAGTCAACTACAAGACAATATGAGTCTTCTTGGAAAAAGTGGGTTGCTTTTGCAAAAGCAAAAGGACTGAAAGAAATTTCAATGAAATTCTGTCTGTCCTTCTTTGTCCACCTTCATAATCAAGGTCTGGCGGCCAACACAATAACTAAGTGCAAGTCAGCCTTGACTAGACCTCTTCTATATGCCTTTCAAGTGGATCTGGTGAATGAAATCTTTAACAAGAATCCGAAGCCATGTG
>NC_090725.1:308421954-308431954 GCF_036898095.1 Palaemon carinicauda | reverse complement strand
CTCTTGTTGTGTCAATGATCGTATTCCTGCCTGGAGTTGGAGCCACTGTCGTTGTAAAGTCTGCCTTTCTGTACTGAATTGTTCCAATCATGCCAGTCCAGTTGCCAGTGCTTGTACCTACGCCCCACTGTAAGTCCCAAGGAGCTCGCGTCTCATACCTGTTTGGGTTAAGGTTAAGAAGTTGTCAATTATGATTCACATTCATATTGTGTTTTCAGAAGATTGGTACATTTCTATCAGATATTAAACTGCACAATAAGATCCAGATATTTAAAGCTTCTCATTCTACCAAGTGTCCTTAAACATCCCGGGTATAGGGATTTCTTGTATCAGACAGCTTCTTTAAGATAAGAAGAAAGCCTGCTAGATGAATTAAATACTTTTGATGGAAGCTTTAACTGCCAGTCAGATGATTTAGTTAATAGGTTTTAGAGGTTATTCGTGAATGGAACAGGTAAGGGACAGTAACATTGCCCTAGCAGGGCAATACCATAGAGACTCACCATATGGATAAATATATATATATATATATATATATATATATATATATATATATATATATATATATATATATATATATATATTATTGCTAGCCAAGCTACAACCCTAGTTGGAAAAGAAAGATGCTATAAGCACAAAGGCTCCAATAGGGAAAAATAGCCCAGTGAGGAAAGGAAATAAGGAAAGAAATAAATGATGAGAATAGATTAACAATAAATCATTCTAAAAACAGTAGCAACGTCAAAACAGATTTATCAAATATAAACTATTAACAACGTCAAAAACCGATATGTCATATATAAACAATAAAAAGACTCATGTCAGCCTGGTCAACATAAAAACATTTTCTCCAACTTTGAACTTTTGAAGTTCTACTGATTCAACTACCCGATTACGAAGATCATTCTACAACTTGGTCACAGCTGGAATAAAACTTCTAGAATAATGTGTAGTATTGAGCCTCATGATGGAGAAGGCCTGGCTATTAGAATTAATTGTCCAGGGAGATCTGAATGTAAAGGATGGTCAGAGTTATGAAAAATCTTATGCAATGTGCATAATGAACTAATTGAACGACGGTGCCAAAGATTAATATCTAGATTAGGGATAAGAAATTTAATAGACCGTAAGTTTCTGTCCAACATAGTAATATTATTATTATTATTATTATTATTATTATTATTATTATTATTATTATTATTATTAGGTATGCTACATCTCTAGCTGGTAAAACATGATGCTATAAGCCCAGGGGCTCTAAAAAGAAAAATAGACCAATGTGGAAAGGAATCATGGAATTGCTTACATATCTATCTATCTATCTATCTATCTATACACACACACACACACACACACACACATATATATATATATATATATATATATATATATATATATATATATATATATATATATATATATATATATATATATATATATATATATATATATATATATATTCATATGAATGATCAGCGCCCAAGCCTCTCTCCACTCGAGCTAGAACCAGAAACGGCCAGGCAATAGCTGCTGATGAATCAACAGGTAGACCTATAGGCTTCCCCAAACACCCCATTCTTAGATCACAAGGATAGCGAGGTTTGCGGACACTACATTGAAATAATTGAGCTTGTGCAGGCCTCGTACCACACCATGGCAGATCACCAGATGGAAGAAATTAAGATCTTCGTGGAAACCACTCACGTATAGTTAAGGTGTTTTGACATGAGAATGAGCAGCCTTTTGTCAAGACAGTCCAAGAGTGTCACTGTAGTTTCTGGCTCATCTGTATCCCACAGGAGATCGTTGAAGGGAAAGGATGGCATGGAAACAACTCGAAACTTGTGTCCATGCATATCGGAGTGTTGGTCTGAAATGGAAGTTGATATCAGTTTACGATCACAAATACAGATAATTTCATAAGCTGAAACACCCATGTATGATCCATTTAGTAGAGCACTGGTGATGATAACTGGCCTAACTCCAGACATAAATAAGGACATGTCTGAGGCTTTTGTTCGGCAGTGGACTAGAACCGGCTGCATGTGTTGTTGTTGTTGTGGATATATATATATATATATATATATATATATATATATGTGTGTGTGTGTGTGTGTGTGTGTGTGTGTGACTGTGTGTGGTTTATTTGTAAGTATATATATATATATATATATATATATATATATATATATATATATATTATATATATAGTATATATATATATATATATATATATATATATATATATATATATATATATATATATATATATATAGTATATTTATATATACATATATATATATATATATATATATATATATATATATATATATATATATATATATATATACATATATAGTATACTTATATATATATATATATATATATATATATATATATATATATATATATATATATAAATATATATATATATATATATATATATATATATATATATATATATATATACATATATATATACGTATATATATCTATATATAATAAATGGACAATATTTCAGGGGCGTCCAAAAATCGAAGACAGCTCCTGCAAATAGTTTTCAGGATAAGAGCAGAAACAAATTCACTTTTCTCCATTTATACTTTGGTGTGGAAACGCGTTTCGCATCACTTCGTGACCCTTCTTCAGGACTACATTCAGTTTTGGACACATATATATATATATATATATATATATATATATATATATATATATATATATATATATATATATATATATATGCATGTATCTACCTTATTTATATTCCAAATTGAATGAACCTTATTACCAGGAAATGGGTTGATTGCTTGATGAGCCGATGATCCAATGGGCAAGCGAAAAAGCAATTTCACTGCCGGTGTTCCACTGTTGCAATACAGACATCTACTGTATACTGAGATGTGTTCTTTTCCTGAAATAAGAAAAAATAATAATCACAATAATTTCAAAATGAATAATGATTTTAATAATTTCAAAATTAGTAATAATTTTAAGAATTTCAAAATGAATAATGATTTTGGTAATTTTAGAATTATTAATAATTTTAAGAATTTCAAAATGAATAATGATTTTGGTAATTTTAGAATTATTAATAATTATAAGAATTTTCAAAACAATAACAATCTTAAATGACAATGGTCGGAATTATTTTAATAATGATAAGGGAAAAGGACATTGAACGTGATAGAAGTTATTATAATGATAATTATTAAGAATTAATCAAAATATATATAATATGATAAGAGTATAAGAGTAATAATAATTTTGGTAATGATAAAAAATAGAAACAGAAATAATGACAATAACGATATAAATAAAAATTAAAACTAATTTTATAAGAGGTTCTTATGAGTAAATTTAAACAGGTTTGACCTTACTATAACCACTCTAGAGAACAGCTTAATAGAAGAGTACTTACTAATGAAACAATAAAAATGGCAATATTTGGTAATTACTATTATTATTATTACAAGCTATGCTACAACCCTAATTGGAAAAGCAGGATGCTATAGGGCCAAGGGCTCCACCAGGGAAAAAGAGCCGAATGAGGAAAGGGAACAAGAAAATAAAACTATAAGAGAAGTAATGAACAGTCAGTATAAAATATTTCAAGAAGAGTATCATTAAATTTGATCTTCCATATACAAGCTATAAAAAATTAAATTAAAACAAGAGGAAGAGGAATAAGGTAGAATAGTGTGCCTGAGTGTACCCTCAGGCAAGAGAACTCTTAACTCAAGAGAGTGGAAGGCCATGGTACAGAGGCTATGACACTACCCAAGACCAGAGAACAGTGGTTTGTATTTGGAGTGTCCCTCTCCTAGAAGAGCTGCTGACCAAAGGTAAAGAGTGCCCTCTACCCTTACCAAGAGGAAAGCTGCCACTGAACAATTACAGTGCAGTAACCCCTTGGGTGAAGAAGAATTGTTTGGTAATCTCAGTGTTGTCAGGTGTATGAGGACAGAGGGGAATAAGTAAGGAATAGGCCAGACTATTTGGTGTGTCTGTGTATAGGCAACGGGGAAAATGAACCGTAACCAGAGAGAAGGTTCCAATGTAGTAGTCTGGTTTTGTCAGGTGCATGAGTACAGAGCAGAATAAGTAAAGAATAAGCCAGACTATTTGGTGTGTCTGTGTGTAGGCAAGAGGAAAATGAACCGTAACCAGAGAGAAAGATCCAATGTAGTACTGTCTGACCAGTCGAAAGATCCAATAACTTTCTGGCGGTAGTATCTCAAGGGGTAGCTTGTGCCGTGGCCAACCTACTACGTATATTCATTGAATAATTACCTTCCGCCTCTGAGAGCTTGAAATCCGACTGGGTGAATAATCTCTTCTGAGAATTTTGGTTTTTAATTTCATCCACTGTGGACTCTTGAAGACCAAGATACACTGGCTGAAGTGTGTTGCGAAAAATGTCCTGCTCGAGGGTTGCCTTAGCACCTGATGCTTGTCCAAGAATGAAGATCCATGCCTCGGGCCAAATGTCAACTTTATGCAATTCGAGAAACCTAATATATTTATTTAAGAAATGAAAGAACGTATATTAGATGCTTCAAATACCGGGAAAGAAATGTTAAGACAATGTACTATTTCGTTCATCTTTATGATAATCCTATTAATGTATTTCATTTTCTATTCAAAATTTATCTCTAGGATGATGATAAAAAGCACAAAGTTTTAACCACCCAGGGGCCACGTCTAATGTAGATGAATAGGCAAAAAAAAAAAAAAAAAAAAAAAAAAAAAAAAAAAAAAAAATCCAAGGGCAACATCTCATAGCTGTTATATCATAACTTTCTGATACCATGTTTAATACGTAACCAACTAAAACCCCGATGATTAAAGTAGCACGTAAAGTTAACATTTAGAACAAAAAGGCGTAAGAGACACTATAAAACAATTTGGGAACATTCTACAGCTTGTAGAAATAGAGGAAATAGACCACGTATCAACTCTGTGATTCAAGAAACCTGTAATATTAATTTTTGTAACAGAAAGATGAAAAACATAGATTAGGTTTTTAATATAAGAAGAAGAAATGTAAGACAATAATGTACTATCTTGCTAATCGGCATGATAATCCTATTTTGAATTTGAAAAAGCCTGCAATATTAATATTTTTAAAAAAGATGGAAAACAGATTAGATTCTTCAAATAAAGGGAAGAAATACTAAAATATATAGCATTTTTCTCATCTCTATAATACTCTTATTGTGTCTTCCTATTTTCTATTTAAAGATTTTCTTCATTCAAAAAACTTAATATAGAAGTTACCACAGTTTCCTATTGTCTATTTCAAAATTTTATTTATTCAAAAAACTTAATATAGAAGTTACCACAGTTTCCTATGGTCTATTTAAAAATTTTATTTATTAAAAAAACTTAATATAGAAGTTACCAAAGTTTCCTATTGTCTAAATATTTTTCTTATAAAAAATGATATTACAAAAGCTACCACAGCTTGTGAAAATAAGGAAACAAACCTAAAAATCATTCCTTCGTCGCCAGAAATAAGATCAAGCACAAGTACCTGGCAGACAGTCATGACTCCACCCCAAAGTGCTGCTGAAGCATCGTTTGAATTCTCGTCTTGGAAGCTGTGAAGTTCAATTATCACAAAAGGCTGAGAAGCCATGGAACTGTATCTGGAAGTTTAAGCAATGGGTAATTGTGAGTAATAAAATATCAATAAATATCTGTATTAGGCTGAAAAAAAGCATAATTATGACACCAGTAGATATAACTTAAGTCTGCTTTTGTGTTTTACATTTTTAATTCATATATTCATCTTATGTACAAATTGAGGCAAATGTAATCAAATATAACTAGGAGTAACAATGATTCTCTTTTCCTCCCTATAGAAAAAATTTGATTGTATTTAATCTTATGTCTCTATGAAAATGGTATGTGGCTCTTATTTTATACTTTCCCCTTTCAGCTGATTAAAAATTACTATTTCATACAATTCTTGCTTTCAGACAGGTAGTATAATGAATAGATGTGTAAATATAACAATGAATGATTTAGAATAGAAGATAAGCATAAATGCTATGATATTTAAATGGAAAATATTACTGTTGGTTGTAATTGGGCAACTTACTGCATAACACTGAGAAGAAAAGTTTGACGAACATCAGGTGTTACCATTACCAAGTGACATCCTGGGACTTTCTCTTCTATGGCTTCCCAGACCATCTTCCCAATAATGGATGCTGAATTAACATCATCAAATGGCACAATTTGATTGTTTGCTCTCTCCAGTTGACTGTTGGAATTCCCATCAAATGTTCCACTGGATGATCCATTTAAGTTATTTTCGGATGTTCCCAACTTTGTAAATGAGTCAGATATATCTGAATTTGTACTCAACTTAGTTTCAGTGGCCTCAGTTTCAATGGTGAATAAAAGAAGCCATAAGGATGTCCACATTAGATCCCTGTAAAAAAAAGAAAATAAAAATATTATTAGAAATAAATTTCACAACAAACAAAATGTTAGGCTTTGCGTCCTTATTCATAATGGACCCTTATTCCTTTTCTTCTAATTCATAGATGTTGCAAAAAAAAAAAAAAAAAAAAAACAGGTGAACTAATAATATGCTGTTTAAGTAAACAGTCACCATTAAGTTGATGTCTGTAAATTCAAATAGTGATTATCATAGTAATAGTAACAAGGATAATCCATAAAGACTTTAACAGTCATAAGCTCACATCTGTTTTCCAGACAAGTGAAAAATTCACGTTTAGCATCGTGAAATCCTTATAACACCTTGTCAATACCATTTAATCAATAAATTGGCAGTCCATATCTCTACCTTCTTGACAATATTAATCGCCAACCTATTTCTTCCCAATTTTCTCTTAATACTAAAATACCATGTGATTCCGCAATACAAATACCTACAGTTGGACACAGGAATTCTTGCTGCGTCTTGCTCTGAGGAAGTACACCCTGTCATACGCTTATTGAGCGGCAAGTTCCTGCGAGTAACCCCGCCCACTAACTCTGCTATTTCTTCCTACACTAGCTGTATGTTTACCTGGGTGCACACTTCCTTGGAGCTATGTGTGCTAGGAATTTATATGTCCAATTATAAATAGTATTATATTACCTAGGTTTTTAATTATACACCGACCAGTCAGAGAGACGGACACTTTGCTATCCGTGTAGACACCTCCGGATTATGTATATAATCAACGGATAGGTTTGCTTAAAAAGAAAATGGGTGTTACAGACTAATACACGCACAAACAAAGTAACTCCAAAACCTTCTGAAAGTATAGCAGACATCTTACATGTCTTGTACTGTCTACCTAACTGCCCAAGACTCCTTGATGCTAGGAGGAAGGATTCTGATTATGGTACAATGCATGAATATACGCTATCGGGGTCTAAAGTGATGCCAGGCAGTGCAGCCGATCATGACTACAGTCTACTATAGGCCAACGCAAAGTTCTTCAAAAACAAGGCAACCGTACTTACCCCATACAAAAAAAATGGGAGAAAAGCCCGTTAATAGAAGAAAAAAAGGTGGTTACCTTTTTAACCCATCCTACTCCACACATATTGTGATCCAGACTTTCTTTTCACTCATTCATGAAGTTCATTACATATAACAGCTAACTAAAGATATTTGTGGATGCTGCATCTGGTAACTTTACATACTAGCAAGTAAAACACTAATATCTAGCAAATAAGAATATGTTTGCCAAGTTAGTTGTGAAAATCACTGTTCTATCATGTAGATATACGATTACACATTTTTGATGCCATCATAAATTTCTTTTTGCCTTTTTCTGATCTCTAGTTTGTATTTACACGTATGTATCAATTTTAAATTGTCATTATTCCAGTGAACTATGTCAGACTTATCTCCTTTGAAAGGGAGGATCCACAACTTACATATGATTGACAATATGTAAAGTAAACTACAACATTTTTTGTGCCAATGCTCTTGATATGGGTCAATTATGAGATCTTTTAGTTCAAGTCACCTACTACAACAACAACAACAACAACAACAACAACCATAACAATAATAACAACAACAACAATGAATGCAGCCGTTTCTAGTCCACTGCAGGAGAAAGACCCAGGACACGACCTTACTCATGTCTGCAGTTTGACCATTCATCACCACGCTGCCCACTGCCGATTCGGGATGGTGGGAATCTTTAGTTTGACAGCTCTTTGCAAATGAACCTAGTAAGGATGTCACTGACTAATACAGAATTGCTGATCATGGTGATATAGAAACACTTTCACAGTGTAAAGGTATTGCCACACTTATAATTGCCGCAAAGATACCGAGCAAAATAAGCTCCACCCCCTGATGACGTCTAAGCCAACCCCGTTGTCTCCCACGTTAGCAGCAGTCACAATACATCCCCTTACACATTTCAAGCTGTTAACGCGGGAGACAGCATGATTGGCTATGACGTCATCAGGGGGTGGGGCTTATTTCACCCAAAATCTCTGTGATGAATACAGGTACTTGGTAATTCAGTCTCACTCTGAATGTTCGCATATATCATTCATCTATTCAAACTATTTTACGAATCATTTGTAAGATAAACAATCCATGTAGTTTCTCCAGATACCATCTCATTACACATACATCTTAAATGGCCAGGTTATTTGGTATATTATTTAATGCCTACGTTTCATATGTACAGTTGGACACAGGAGTCCATGACACATCTAACTGTATAAGTGCACACTGACACACCCTAATTTTATTAACCGCCAGTCCCTCTAGACTGTGATTAACAAAGGAATAATAATAATGATAATAATAATAATCATAATAATAATAATAATAATAATAATAATAATAATAATGCAAATTTGCATTTCCAAGAATCGTGCTCAACCTGCTCCACTACTTGTGAATATCTTTTCTTAATATTCACACCGAGGCGGTCACTTATAAATGAGACAGGCATTATTTGTAAATTGAGAATTAATTTTGTTGGATATTGACGGCGCAAAAGATCTTTAAATCAATTTTATTAGTTTTCTATACAAGTGACAATGGCGTCAAACTTAAACAATGGTGGTATATAATTAAGATTTGACATAGCATTTCTTTGCCCATATATAAAGAACAACTATTCTTGTATATATATATTTTCTTATTTTCTATTTAGATAAGTCAAAACATCTGACATAATAGTAAAACGATTTAAACTATTGGATTCAGAAATAATTTGATTAAAGTATAATATTACGTAATTTCTTAATTAATTATATCCCAGATTTCATAAGAAAAAATTTCATGGGGTCGAGTTTGGAACTTTGTAAGCTCTTCTTGGCTTAGAATAGACATGTCCTTCCATCTGCCATCTTTTTATCCACCTGTAAACAGTAGTAGTACTAACACCACTTTCGTAAGCGATTCTCTGGGCCGGCACCCCATAAAACCAGAGCCACACGAAACGGGCGCGGGCACCCAAGACCTCGGGTCTGTTTGAGCGGGAATACATTGCAATTCTGAAAATAGATTAAGGACTGTCATTATGAGTCTTTTTATAGTTTATTTATGACAACATTTGTTTTTGATGTTGTTAATAGTTTGTGTATGACATGTCTGTTTTGGCGTTGTTGCTTATTTTGGAGTGATTTGTTGTTGATTTGTTCTCTTCGTTTATTTGTTTCCTTATTTCCTTTCCTCACTGGGCTATTTTTCCCTGTTGGAGCCCCTGGGCTTATAGCATCTTGCTTTTCTAACTAGGGTTGTAGCTTGGATGGTAATAATAATAATAATAATGAGGTCATTATGCCCTCCGTAACTTCAAGACGTCCACAAGATCAGAGTATCGTAACAGCGATGCCATAGTAATTATGTATGGCTTATAAGTTGATTTTTTTTTTTTTGCATAAGTATACAAAAATAGAATCTTACATATATCTACCTCTTTCTTAGAAATTATCTATTTATCTATCTATCTATCAATCCATCTATATATATATGTGTGTATATATATATATATATATA
>NC_090725.1:308411954-308414454 GCF_036898095.1 Palaemon carinicauda | reverse complement strand
ACTTTCTCTATTTCCTACATTCATTTCTTTAGTTATCACGACATTTCTGTAAAAATTGGAGTAGCTTGCAATCTATTTCTTAGAGGTTTGAGAATCTGTTCCCCAGCCTACCTAAATAAAGAATTTGAAATCATCCGTAAACAACTCGCCCAGCTATTCTACCCCACGTATGTCATAGAAAAGGCCATCAACAAAGCCAACACGATATATTATAAAGATCATGATGTTACTAACCAAAGAGATTTTAAAAATAAGATAAAACTCCCATATATAGAAGGTATTAAAAATATAACAAATCATATCAAAACTGAGAACCCCTTTGTTTTTTCATATCCAAAGACCATAGGAAGCGCCCTTATTAATATTTATCAAAATAAAAGAGAAATAGAATCCGGCGTTTACAAAGTACCATGTGGGGATTGTGAAAAAGTGTACGTTGGGCAAACGGGCCGTTCGCTATCTCAAAGATTATCCGAACACAAAAGATCTGTTAGATATGGGTATGAAAACTCGGGGATTTTCATTCACCTTAGGGATTTAGGGCACCAGATTAACTGGAGTGAGTCGTCTTTGCTTTTTAAGAGTACCTGTCCGTACAGAAGGAAAATCCTGGAATCAGCCATCATAAATCAATCAAACACAATGAACCTATTTGGGGGCCAATGGAAAGCTGACATAGTGGACAATACTCTTCTCAACCCTATCATTAAGAAGATAATCCACGGAGACCGACCACCAGACATGCATCAGAGGTCAAGACTTCCTCCAAGCGGCTCAACAATAAGAACACGCACCTGGATGTAATTAAATTTGGCTAATCTTTCCAGCAATTATAACAACTATAGAACAATTGAACACACCCTTTTGCTTTCATATATAAACCGTCACTCTCCACTGTAATCCTCACTTTTACTTTACATCCTGAAGAGGGTCGATGTTTATTGACCGAAATATAGTGTGATTTATTCATATTTCCTGTGTTTCTTTTATGGGCCTTTTTGAAAATCATGTTAAACTGTTCGATTACAGTTATAAGTAAGACATATATATATATATATATATATATATATATATATATATATATATATATATATATATATATATATATATATATATATATATATATATATATTTGTGTATATATACTGTATGTGTCTGTGTATGTGTAATAAAATCATAAAAATTATTATTATTAATACTATTATTATTATTATCAACATTATAGAAATATTAAGATTTTCAATAAAAGAAGATTGGATTGACCTTGAGGGAGGTGTAGAGGGGTGCAAGAGTGACAGAGATGGCTGGCAGGCAATGGTGATAATAGTTGATCATGCCATGAGTTCTTACAGTGCTTTGATGGTCTAGGGCGTGGAAAATTCCGAACGGCTGCTACCTTTACAGGGAGGGGTGGAATCCTACAGGAGTGATGCGGCGCCGTAAGAACAATACTTCTTGGCGCCAAAGGTACACTTGTCGTACCGGACTATAAGACCGCTCTGTTGTAGACGGTGAAGTACGATGCATAGATGATGAAAGTGTTCCTCTTTGGAGGAAGAGAACACAAGGATGCCGTCCATGTAACAACACTGAGGGGGATGTCCTTTAAGATGCCATCCATAAGACGTTGAATAATGGCCCCAGCATTACGAAGGCCAAAACAGGAGTAACTGATGGTATGTGTACCAAAGGAGGTGGCGATGGTGGTCTTATGGATTCCTTTTGAGTTCATGGGCACCTGATAATACCCCTTCAAGAGATCGAACATGGAGAAAACCTTCGCTTTTTGCAAGTAAGAGGTAAAATCGGCGATGTTTGGGAGGAGTGGTTATTTGGTTCTGTCTGCATGTTCTGGTGCCTGTAATCCCCCCACGGACACAGAGAGCCATCTAGCTTCAGAATGATGAGTAAGGGTGACGACCATGAGTTTGAGGCCTTTTGGAAAAGACCAATTCCTTCCATATCAGTGAATGTTTGTTTAGCGGCTGCCAAATGATCTGGTGCCAGACGTCTAAATCTGGCAAACACTTGGGGCCCTGTCGTCTTGATGGGGTGAAAAATTCCATGCTTTTCTGGAACCATAGGCGTTTGACGAAGTTCTGTATGAAAAACTTCCAGGTATGACGTGAGGAGATTGGCTTAGGCATCCATGGGTGAGCTGATGTGAAGGGCGAGGTTGGAGGGGGCAGGTTGGAGTGGTGTCAAAGAGTATGAATCCGCATTGACTAACCGTCAGTGAACTACATCGACCAGAAGGTAGATGTTTAGGAGGAAATCTGTACCGAAGATTAGCAATGTGACTCAGCAACGAGAAACTTCCAGATACATTTGGCACTTCCAAACGATACTGTAAGGATTTCATAAGCATGGGTGGATACCGCAGATTCATTGGCTGCTACCATCCGGATGTCGGCAGACATAGACAGACTACATATTGTCCTGAAGAGGAAGAGAACGGCAAACATCCAAAGGCACAAAATCGCACGCCCGTACCTGTGTC
>NC_090725.1:308389454-308401954 GCF_036898095.1 Palaemon carinicauda | reverse complement strand
CCCACCTCAGATTCTGATCTTTGAAAAAGGCAGCGCACAATTGCTGCAGACATAGCTCCTAAAGTGCCAGTAGAAAGCTGACTGCAATGACAATAACAACTGTTTTTCTGGCCTTAACTATGATGATTTTTCTGATTGCATTTGTTGCATGCCTGGTTTGCACGAAGATCCATATTTCAGCTTCTTTGTGGGTGCTGGAAACAGAGGGGCTGATTCCATAGAAAAGTAGTTGCTGTTATTGCAAGGCGATTGTGGTTTACGTTGTCCATAGCTGATTTGGGGAACAGCCATATTTGTAGAACTGGTGGATAGACTACTCTATTCTCCAAACTGAGCAGATATGCCTAGCACCCTGTCTTATTAATTGCTGATGCCCTGCTCGTTAAGCATTTACACCAACATTAACTTTCGGGTGTTTGTGTAGATAGAGAGCTCCATGTAAATGAGTGCCTGTGAATTGTTACTACTTCTTTGTGCCTTGCACAACTGTACTAAAGCAGCTGAGCATCTTCTAAATCTGTCTTTGATGTGCCAAACCTCAGCTAAGTTTTGATGTCTGCTCCGTGTTCAATCATGGCTGCAAAATGTTTAAGAGTGGAAGGCTCCATCAAATGTGGAGTTTTGGTCCAGAATGTGTCTTCACCAGACTTTAGCTGCTTGGCCAAGGATAGTAACTTCACTATAATAGTCATATACTTCTAACAAGACAATGCCCACATCATTGTAGAGATCTATAAGAACATCCATTTCCGGCTTAGGAACTTCAAGTTATGGTATTTCTGACTGCAGTTTTTTTCTTAAGCCATGTGGACTTAAAAGCAGGTGCATCAACACCTAGTGGTTCCACCCAGTGCATCAACACCTAGTGGTTCAACCCAGTGGATCAACATCTAGTGGTTCCACCCAGTGCATCAACACCTAATGGTTCCACCCAGTGCATCAACACCTAGTGGTTCAACCCAGTGCATCAACATCTAGTGGTTCCACCCAGTGCATCAACACCTAATGGTTCCACCCAGTGCATCAACACCTAATGGTTCAACCCAGTGCATCAACTCCTAGTGGTTCTAGACACCGGTCATATAAGTGTACTATGTCTGGAAAGCAGAAGGCTGCATAACCCTCGAGTGATTTGGTGGTCTCCACCACATATGCAACCAGCTCCGAGAATGTCTGAGGTCAGGCATCATCTTCGGGTGCATGTTTCTGATCCAGTCCCACAGTGGCTCTGAGGTACATTCCGTCTCCACTGTACAGAATGTACAGGTCTATCAACCTAGAAAATTGATATCTGATCTGTGCAATAGTATTTCCACCGTTGAGTCTTGAAAGAAGACCTTAATCATCAAAGAGAGCAGGCAGGCTTTAGGTGCAGGTATTCAACAGCTGACCATATCCGTGTAATTAACCAGCTAATGGAAAAATCAACAGAGTATGATTAACCACTTCTATCATATTTTTTTTTTAATTCCTGCCATGATTCACTATGGAATTATATCATCTGCAATTCTAAAGTTATTAAGGTATTCTCCAGTAATGTTGATTAATGTACTTCCAATCTAGATTATTGAAAACCTATTCTAGGCACGCTGCGATTAAATTGGGAGAGAGATGGTTACTCTGACTCCTTTCTCAATATGAATCTTATGTAAATTTAGAATTGCTATACTTCCTGTATAAATATCTTCAAGCATTTTATCAAGATATATCTATTCCTTGTCTTTGGTGGGCTTTAATTATAGCTGACTTTTTGACAAAATTAAAAGCATTCTCATAGTCGTAAATGCCATACATAGCTGATTAATTACATGGATATGGTCAGTTGTTGAATACCTGCTTTTAAAGTCTGCCAGCATTCTTGATTTATTAAAGTTTAGCTGTCTTTCTATTTGGAGTAATAAGATCTTCGTAAATATTCTATATGTTTTGAAGAGTAAACTTATTGAACGGTAATATGCCGGTCTTTGGTGTCTCCCTTTTTGTGAATTAGTATAATGACAAATATCTTCAATATTTTTAAGCGTTAGGTAAAGAGCATTCTTGTATACATGTTGTGTAAAGTCCTGTAAGTTTTACTACTATGAATTCTCCTCCATATATCATTAAATTGATATTTCGGCCATTTTCTACAGCTGCCTTGCCTCCTTTCATGACTTTTAATGCTACTCTCTCTCTCTCTCTCTCTCTCTCTCTCTCTCTCTCTCTCTCTCTCTCTCTCTCTCTCTCTCTCTTTATATATATATATATATATATATATATATATATATATATATATATATATATATATATATATATATATATATATATATATATATATATATATATATATATACTGTATATATAATATATATACATACATGTGTGTATATATATATATATATATATATATATATATATATATATATATATATATATATATATATGTATATACACACAGTTTGCCCGATATACCAAAGATGAATCATATGAAAAAGAATTGTTTAATCTATCAGGCAATATAATTTATTCTATAGTTATTCCTACAATTATTATCATATCTTGGTTTTCACATTAAAATATTTTTCATTATACCATTAAAGAATATATATGAAAGACTGGAACATCAAAAAATGCTTTTGTAATAAGACCTCATCGTCGGAATTGAAAAGCAAGATTTTATTAAAGGATTTTATTCTTTTTAATTTATTCTAATAGTAATAGCGTTTTCCAATAGACTTGGATGATAGAGTGTTGTTGTTTGTACATATACATAAAGTTCTCTATTTGGTTTAAAGATAAAGATGGACGGAAGGCCGGAGCTGATATCGTAGATCTGACTCAATTGCAAAACAAGATTCTATTGAAAATTTCTATTATTTTGTTCTAATAATAATAATAATGATAATAATAATAATAATAATAATAATAATAATAATAATTATAATAACAACAATAATAATAATAACAATAATAATAATAATAATAACAGAGTATGGTTGCTAGTATATAAACATAAAATTCTCCACTCGTTTAAAAGCTATAAACCTGGACGGTAGACCGAAGCTGATATTACAAATCCCACTCAGGCACCTGTTATACCTGCCGCGTTTAGCCAAAGAAAGAATAACAAATGACGTAATTCCCTTTCCACCCGATGGCAATTTTCATGCCACACATAATCCCCTTCTCCTTCAAGCCGGACACCATAATGGCGATAAGTGTCGGGCGATGTGCAAGAGTTGAGGTAGAAAAAGAAAACATTTTTTTCACCGCTTCGTAATTGCCACCGATGTCAGTCGTCTAAATATCACCTGGCTGGAGAGAAGCCAGGTAAGGGGTAATTGGGCCCCGAGACTCAAATTGCGGCCATTTACTTACAAATTATCAGGTGATATTTCAAAGAACCAACAAATTGAGGAATAACAAAAGATCAGTATTTTACCCTTTTTTTTATTTTGTCTCAAGTTCAGCTTCTCTTTACATCTTCACTACCTGTTTACCGTTTTGCGTTATACTCTCTCTCTCATTCTCTCTCTCTCTCTCTCTCTCTCTCTCTCTCTCTCTCTCTCTCTCTCTCTCTCTCTCTATATATATATATATATATATATATATATATATATATATATATATATATATATATATTAATATAGCTGATACTATTATATTAAATGTGTTAATGTTGACGTTATCACTACGTATACAAATTACATTAATATTTCCAGTTCTTAAAATGATCTTGATGTTAAAGAATTACATTAATTCTGATAAAAATAATGATAACAGTAAATTTAATAATAATAATAATAACAATATCATTATTATTATTATTATTATTATTATTATTATTATTATTATTATTATTATTATTATTATTATTATTATTATTATTATTATTATTATTATTATACTCGTTTTCAATTTGGGTATTCAGAAAGTATTTATTTTCGTAGAATTCTCTCTCTCTCTCTCTCTCTCTCTCTCTCTCTCTCTCTCTCTCTCTCTCTCTCTCTCTCTCTCTCTCTCTCTCTCTGCAAGCATAAATGAACAATCCATCTCCCATGCTCCTCCAAAATCTTCATCAGAACAAAGAAACACATCGAGGTGATTTAAAAAACCTGGATGTTAATACTTGGTACTAAGAGCTAAGCAAGATCCCATCAAGATACTTGAAAAGTAAACATTCAAATGAACTCTAGTTTAATGTTGTTATGTTTTATATTATCTAAAACCGATGTATTGAGCATCAAAAGAGAAATGTTTTATAAAGTTACCAATTCAAAAAGAAACCTGATCATTATTGATATGTGAAACATGTACAATATCCATTTAATAAACCTCGGATGTCAGGATGCCAGAAAATCTTAAATCTATCAATCAATCTATCTATTTGTTTATTGGGTACACATGAATAGGTATATTTGAAATTTCTAGAGCATTAACTTCTTTTCAATAACATTTTGGGAAAGTTATCAGATATATATTTAAGGACATATGTCTACATGAAAATATCAAATTTAGAAATCTTTATTGAACTCATGGAGTTTCCTCGTTGTGTATAAAACTACCATGGTCCTCACCAGCATTAGAAAGGCAAATAACAAATATATGATTTGAATTCAAAAACTTGAAAAAAATATTTTTTTAAATATAAATGAAAGAGCTTTCACTATCAGCAAAATATGGATATCATAAGTCAAAAGACAACACATGTATCTGTGCTAACATTTCAAATGTGATTTGCATCTTAATATGAAAGGGGTACCATCTCATTTTGGTGAAAAGAATACTAATGTATCTATTCTAATATAGAGTACTTTTTGAAGTAATCAACTTCATATGCATTTCTTCCAAGTGCCTCAGGTATCCACTCTTCAAGGTAGTTCTCTCAAACTTTATACTTTGGTACTGTCAGGAGAATTCTTTATACATACACACACATATATATATATATATATATATATATATATATATATATATATATATATATATATATATATGTATATATATATATTTACATATAAATATTTATATAGAAGTATGTATGTATATATATATATATATATATATATATATATATATATATATATATATATATATATTTACATATAAATATTTATATAGATGTATGTATATATATATATATATATATATATATATATATATATATATATATATATATATATATATATATATAATGTTTACATATATATATATATATATATATATATATATATATATATATATATATATATATATATAATGTTTACATATATATATAAATATATATATATATATATATATATATATATATATATATATATATATTTATATATAAATATTTATATAGATGTATGTATGTGTATACATATGTATACATATACATAATGTTTATATATATAATATATATATATATATATATATATATATATATATATATATATATATATATATATATATATATATATATATATATATATATAAATATATATATATATATATATATATATACACATACATATATATATATATATATATATATATATATATATATATATATATATATATATATATATATATATATATATATATATATATATATATATATATATAATTCCCTGACAGTATCAAAGAATGTGTAAATCATACGAAAACTTTCATATTGGTAAACAGGTAAAGCCCCTGAAATGAGAATTGAACTGACGGAGAATTCTTAAGAAAAAAATGTCATGACAACAATGCAATTTTGGTACATGTTAGAGATCAAAATCGTGCTATTAATTATTGGTCACATGCAAAGAAAATGGTTCATTCTAATCACTAATTAGAAAGAAACCTCATAAAGTCGAGTTTTCTATATATACATATATATATATATATATATATATATATATATATATATATATATATATATATATATATATATATATATATATATATATATATATATATATAGCCCTAGGTGGTATATTTTGGCAGTCCATGGTTGCCAACGGTTATATATGCGTATGAGCAAAACGATGGAGTTACTAGAACTTTGGGTGTGAAGGAAATGCCCCTTACATCTCAATGAAGTCACTTGAAGCAGAGTGACAGATTGGGTTTAAGGTGATAGATATTCTGTTTCTAACCCTTCTATTCCTGATGACTGGAGGAAGATCTTATTGAAATTATTATGGACATGCAGGGGTCACTTGCCTTAGTTAGATAGGCACTGCGCATCACAAGAAACTGACAAACTTTTGATAAATCTAGCATATACATCCTCTATGAATTTAGATAGTCAATGGAAAGAGAAGATGACAAAGTGGCTCCCAGTGTTAGGTACAGCGTGGTGCCAATAACATCCCGGTTTATAAATACTAAAGAAAAATGGAAAATTGATATTTGGAAAGTTGAAACTATGAATCATATTAGGAAGTTACAGCAAGTGGAGATTAAATCTTTTAAATATAGTTTGGATATATTTCCCCTAAGTGAAACACGTTGTAAGGGAATTGATAAGGTAACCTTAGACGAAAAGCAATATATATATATATATATATATATATATATATATATATATATATATATATATATATATATATATATATATATATATATATATATGTATATATATATATATATATATACATATATATATATATATATATATATATATATATATATATATATATATATATATATATATATATATATATCTATATTCAGGAAGCGCAGATGGAGTTGGGAGAGAAGGGGTAGGAATGATTATAACAACTAGAGCAGAAAAGGCACTGAGTGGAGAGATGTAAATAGTAGAGTATTACTTACAAAGTTTAAATCAAAGTAGTGCAATATGAGTATTATAGTTTGCTATGCACCAATGAGTTATTTCCCTGAAGAAAGGAAAGATGAATACTATGAAAGAACTGCAGAGTGTAATGTAGGAGATCCCAGAAAGAGATATGAAAATTGTGATTGGTGACGTCTACGGTAAATTTGGAAGGAATAATCAAGGTATAGAGAAAGTGATGGGTACTGATGGTATTGGCGAAGTTGTAAATGAAAATGGAGCACATTTCATAAATTTCTGTTCAACACAATCTTGTCATTGGAGGTAATCTTTTCTATCAAAAGGACATCCATATATATACATGGACTTCACTATGTGGCAATTACATCAAACAAGTAGATCTCATAGCCATTAATAAAGAGAGAAGGAGGACTCTGAAATATGTGATAAGCAATAGAGATGTAATTGGTGGTGATCACCAGCTCCTCGTCGCCACACTGAAATTAAAACTGAAAGTGCCTAGCAAAAATGTAGATAGAATACTTTTGTTTAATGCAATTAAACTTCTGGGAGATGAGCACAGAGAAACATTTGCATTAGGATGTAGGAATCTATTTACAGTCTTATAGACTTTAAGAGAGGAAAAACAGTCAATTAATGTAGAATGGTGTGATACCAACAACATATATCAGACAATTTGTAGGGAAGTTTTGGGACATGCAGCTACAAGGAGAAAGCCATGGATATCAAATGATACTTTGGATACTATAAAAAGACAGAAATTGCTTGCTGAAAGTTCTCAGGGAAGTAATGAAAATTACAAGGCCGAGCATGCTAAGTATTTCAGTATTGATAATGAGGTAAAAGGAAAAGCCAGAAATGACAGGAGAGAATATTTAGACAGGAAAGTAGATGAGACTGGAAAAGCTATGCATTCAGGGAGTGGGTATAGTGTAAGAATCGCACATAGAATTATTAATGAAATCTCTATGGGGGCAAAGAAGGAGCATATACCCATAAAAAAAGAGATGGATCGCTTATAACAACCGAAGATGAAGAAAGGCAACGTTAGATAGAACACTTTAGCGAGGTCATAAGTAGGAGATACGAAGGGAATAATTTGATTGATATACTTGAAGCTGGTGAAGAACTGGATGTGCCCATGAATGAATTCAGTGTGTTTAAAGTCGAAACTATCATTAAAAACTCAAAAGATAGAAAGCTCCTAGTTACGATCGATTAACTGTTGAGATGATAGTGGCTGAAAATGAAGTGACCCCCAGAATACCTACAAGATTATACTGTAGATGTGGTATGAAGAGACGAAACCTGATAAATTGGAGTTAGATGTGTTGGTGAAATGACAAAAACAAATAAAGACACCTGACTGTTTACAATAATTACAGAGGCATCAAACTTACATCAGTTGTCATGAAAATATATAGTATGCTTAAACAAAGAGAGTAGAAAGATAGATTGATGAAAATCTGAGAGATGAACAAGCAGGCTATAAAAAAGGGTAGCTGTACTGACTAAATCTTTATTTTCAAAATATTGTATCGCGATGCATAGAATATAAAAATTAACGTTTGATGGCATTTGTGGACTTTGAGAAATCCTTTGATAGTGTGTACTGGCCAATTTTGTGGAGATACCAACGTTATTATAGAATTCCTCTGAAATATATGAATTTGATTAAGTCTGTTCATGAGCATAGCAAGTACAAAAATAATGTTAGTGGAGTCCTATCAAGTGAAATTCCAGTGAACAACAGAGTACTCCAAGGTAATGCCTTGCCACCTAAGTTGTTTTTCCTCCTAATAGATTTTGTAATGCGTAGAACAATCGGAGATGGAGGAGAAGAATTGAACTGGATTTGTGATAAGAATTTAGCAGAACTAGAGTATGCTGATGATGCTATCTGCTAGCAGAACACAGGATTTGCAATGCTTGCTTACCAGCATGCAAGATATATCACAAAAGGCTGGGCTCAACGTAAATAGAAGAAAGTCAGAGATGATAAGAACGGAATGTGCAATGGAAGATGAAATATCATTGGAAAGAGAATGGATTGTTTAGGTGGAACCATTTAAATATTTAGGAACTATGATCTCTAATACAGGGTCCTTAGAATTGGAGTTTAATTAAAGATTGAAAAAAGCAAATCAGACAAGGGCTAAGTTAAGTAAGATTTGGAAATTCAATCACCTGAAATTACAGGTATAAGACGTGGTATGACAATGGAACAATATCCAACAGATTTTGTAGATTTGAGAACAAAATCCCCTGAAGAATATTGGCAGTTAAATGGCAGGACAGGATTAGAAATGAAACTGTAAGAGAGATTAGTCAAGTGCCATATGTGGATGAGATCAAAGTGAGGGGTAGATGGAGAAGGTTTGGGCATGCTCTTCCCACTCCCCAAGAGAGATTAGTTCACCAAACTTTCAATTGAGCTCAACAAGACACTAGAAGAGTTGAAAGCCCCAGGTCTATATGGCTGAGGACTGTGAAGCGTGAAGTAGGAAATGATGAATGGAGAAGTATTGAATTTAAAAGGGGAAAATGAAGACGACTGGCGAGATGTAACTGAGGTCCTTTGCGTCAATAGGCTAGGAGGAGATTATATATATATATATATATATATATATATATATATATATATATATATATATATATGTGTGTGTGTGTGTATATATATGTATATATATATATATATATATATATATATATATATATATATATATATATATATATATATATATATATATATATATACATATACATATACATATACATATACATATACGTGTATATATAACTATCTCTTTCTGGATGGGGATACCTTAACGAAGTGAAAGAGTTTGCTTATCCCACTATCGCCTATCCGTACTAACTAATGTGGTGTTGAAAACTGGCCAAGTACCAGGCACGAATAGACATGTCCGAGGCCTTTATCCTACAGTGGACTAAAACCAGTTGCATTTGTTGTTGTTTTTGCAGTTGTTGTTGTTGTTGTTCTTGTTGTAAGTTAGTATGAAAGTAATTTATATATATATATATATATATATATATATATATATATATATATATATATATATATATATATATATATATATATATATGTATATCCGTATATATATATACATATATATATATATATATATATATATATATATATATATATATATATATATATATATATATATCTATATATATATATATATATATATATATATATATATATACACACACACACACACACACACACACACATATATATATATATATATATATATATATATATATATATATATATATATATATATATATATATTTATATATATATATATATATATATATATATATATATATATATATATATATATATATATATATATATATAGTTGGGCTAAGTCTCTTTGCATTAAAATATTTATGAATGGAGTCCAATGGAAAGTAGGAGAAATTATAGATGGAACAGTAGAGGGTTTTAAATCATATATGAAGCAGACTGTTGAAAGTGAATGGTATGAAAATAAGGATATTGAGTTTAAATTGACACACTAGAAGGAGGATTTGGTTCATCAATGTAGGACATAGAACTTATCATTGGGGTTTGGAAGGCCATCAAACTATAGTTGCAGTGTGAAGTATAAGTTATGATGTTGCAAAGATAGAGGGAAGAGAGGACGGCTGTAAAAGAGGAATAGTACAAGGCTTAAAAATGATTGCATCAATTGGCCAAAAAGTTGCTGCAAAGACCCTTAGGTAAAGACTATAGAGCATTGTGTGAAGTACACTGATGGTGCTGAACATTTTTATGGTGTAATGAAAAAGGAATGAATAATAGTCGTTTTTCAAGGAAATGAACCCATTACTGTAGAGTGAAAGTATACACATTTATTTTAAAACGTCTTCTACTCATGCTGCGCATAATTTAAAAGATATGGTGTCTCCCTGTCTAACTCATTTCTCAATCCGAATTATCTTTGAAGCATAAGTTTTATTTTGTTAATTTATTTGTTGTTTGCTGCTTACCAAAAACCTTTTGTATATCTTAGACTTATTTTGCATATTCAGTTATGAAAGTTACCTAGTGAATCACAAAATATTTAAAGCTAGGAAGGCAATAGGGTTTCTGCAAAGATATAAAAAGGGAAAAGCATAGCCAAAGGAAGCCTAAGCGGGAAGGTATGATGAAACTGTTGTGTTAATTTTCGTATACAGTTCGTATGTAATAAAAATGTTGAAGCTGGTAAAAGGAGTCTTTTTATATTGTTTGAAAGAGCTTTTCGGTGATCTGGTCGTGTAAGGAGAATGCAGGAAGGTTAATTGGAAAAAGAATAATTGGGCAGTTTTTTTGAGAAAAACGAGAATAGACCTGGAAACTGTCGCACAAATCGAATGGTAAATACACTAGGACCAAGAAACCTTCATATTCAGAAAGTGGTATATGAAAAGATAATCACAACCCTTTTATTTTGTATATCAAGCCAGAGTTACACATTAGCCATTCAAAGCAACACATATCATAAAGGCCAAATGTTGCAAACATAGTGAGCAAGAAAGCCCAATGTAACCAAAAGAAAAACAGCAGTAAGCTGATTACGACACCATGATCTTTTATGACAATACTAACTAAAGTTGGAGCAAATGTTTTTATGTTGACCAGGGTGACATGAGTCTTTTTATAGTTTATATATAACATATCTGTTTTGGACGTTGTTAATAGTTTATATATGACATATCTATTTTGACGTTGTTACTGTTTTCAGAATGATTTATTGTTAATTTTTTCTCATCATTTATTTATTTCCTTATTTCCTTTCCTCACTGGTCTCTTTTTGCCTATTGGAGCCCTTGGGCTTATAGCATCTTGCTTTTCCAACTAGGGTTGTAGCTTGGCTATTAATAATAATAATAATAATAATAATAATAATAATAATAATAATAATAATAATAATCACATCAACAGTATATAACTAAGATATGTACATAATCGGATGGTCACTGAATAGGCCTTGTCCATATTTTTCCGTTGAGACACAATGGTGCAGTCCATATACCCATCGAGAATGATGCCAATGTACTTAAATAGTATGTTATTCACATCGTATTCTATAGACATTGATTCACATAACGACAGGCATTATAACGTCGTGTACATGGATGCCCCCATATAAAAAGAATGTTAAACTCTGCACTGATACTTCTCATTCCAGTTGGAGACACAACATTTAGCTCTCTGTAATCCACATTTAGGAAGAACAGTTATGGAGTCCTTTGACTGGCCAGACAGTACTACATCAGATCCTTCTCTCTGGTTACGGTTCTTTCCCTTTGCCTACACAGACACGGAATAGTCTGGCCTATTCTTTACAAATTCTCCTCTGTCCTCATACACCTGACAACACTGAGATTACCAAACAATTCTTCTTCACCCAAGGGGTTAAATACTGCAATGTAATTGTTCAGTGGCTATTTTCCTCTTGGTAAGGGTAGAAGAGACTCTTTAGCTATGGTAAGCAGCTCTTCTAGGAGAAGGACACTCCAAAATCAAACCATTGTTCTCCAGTCTTGGGTAGTGCCATAGCCTCTGTACCATGGTCTTCCACTGTCTTGGGTTAGAGTTCTCTTGCTTGAGGGTACACTTGGGCACACTGATCTATCTAGTTTCTCTTCCTCTTGTTTTGTTACTTTTTATTGTTTATAAAGGAAATATTTATTTTAATGTTACTATTCTTAA
>NC_090725.1:308381954-308384454 GCF_036898095.1 Palaemon carinicauda | reverse complement strand
TCTTACCTGTAGGTTCCAGTATACCTCATTGAGGTTATTCTCTATCTTATCCAAGATTGTTTGCTTGGTTACTTAGCATCTACAAGGACCTAAAATATTAGAATATTTCATAAGCATTGCAGAATGATGATTATTCAATACATGTAGAAGGTTAATATTCTAAATTAAAACACAAGCTTAATGCTCACAGTTAATTATGTGTAATTTAGTTACTACAATATGTATTCAACTACACAGTATATATGTGAAATATGTGTCAGTGAATGGTGGAATGAAGAAGTGAAGGTAAAAGTGGAAGAGAAAAAGGGGGCTTTTGAAGAATGGCTGCAGGGTAATAGTGAAGAGAAGTATGAAAGATATGGAGAGAAAAATGTGGAAGTAAAGCGCAAGGTAAGTGAGGCAAAGAGGGCAGCTGACATGAGGTGGGGTCAGGGATTGGGTCATACATATGAAGAGAATAAGAAAAGGTTTTGGAAAGAAGTGAAGAGAGTGAGAAAGGCTGGTTCAAGAGTTGAAGAGACAGTTAAAGATGGAAATGGAAGGTTGTTAAAAGGAGAGGAGGCAAAGAAAAGGTGGGCGGAGTAGTTTGAAAGTTTACTGAATGTTAAGGATAATAGCGAGGCAGATATAATTGCTGTTGCAGGTGTTGAGGTGCCAGTGATGGGAGATGAGAATGTGAGAGAGATTACAATAGAGGAAGTGAGGAGAGCACTAGATGAAACGAGAGTGGGAATAGCATCTGGTATGGATGGTGTGAGAGCTGAGATGTTGAAGGAAGGGGGTGTGACTGTGCTTGAATGGTTGGTGAGATTGTTTAATATGTGTTTTGTGTTGTCAATAGTACCAGTAGTTTGGGTTTGTGCGTGTATTGTACCACTATACAAGGGTAAGGGAGATGTGTATGAGTGTTGTAATTCAAGGGGTATTAGTTTGTTGAGTGTAGTTGGAAAAGTTTATGGTAGAGTACTGATTAATAGGATTAAGGATAAAACAGAGAATGCAATCTTAGAAGTACATGGTGGTTTTAGAAGAGGTAAGGGTTGTATGAATCAGATTTTTACAGTTAGGTAGATATGCGAGAAATATTTAGCAAAAGGTAAGGATGTGTATGTTACGTTTATACATTTGGAGAAAGCGTATGATAGAGTTGATAGGGAAGCAATGTAGAATGTGATGAGGTTATATGGAGTTGGTGGAAGGTTGATGCAAGCAGTGAAAAGTTTCTACAAAGGTAGTAAAGCATGTGTTATGATAGGAAATGAAGTGAGCGATTGGTTTCTGGTGAGAGTGGGACTGAGACAGGGATGTGTGATGTCACCGTGGTTGTTTAACTAGTATGTTGATGGAGTGGTGAGAGAGGTGAATGCTCGAGTGCTTGGACGAGGATTGAAACTGGTAGACGAGAATGACTATGAATGGGAGGTAAATCAGTTGTTGTTTGCGGATGAACCTGTACTAGTTGCAGACGCGGAACAGAAGCTTGGCCAATTAGTGTCAGAATTTGGAAGGGTGTATGAAAGAAGGAAGTTGAGAGTTAATGTGGGTAAGAGCAAGGTTATGAGATGTACGAGAAGGGAAGTTGGTGGGAGGTTGAATGTCATGATGAATGGAGAGTTACTTGAGGAGGTGGATCAGTTTAAGTAATTGGGGTCTGTTGTTGCAGCAAATGGTGGAGTGAAAGCAGATGTACGTCAGAGAGTGAATGAAGGATGCAAAGTGTTGGGGGCAGTTAAGGGAGTAGTAAAAAATAGAAGGTTGGACATGAATGTAAAGAGAGTTCTGTATGAGAAAGTGATTGTACCAACTGTGATGTATGGATCGGAGTTGTGGGGAATGAAAGTGATGGAGAGACAGAAATTGAATGTGTTTGAGATGAAGTGTCTAAGGAGTATGGCTGGTGTATCTCGAGTAGATAGAGTTAGGAACGAAGTAGTGAGGGTGAGAACGGCTGTAAGAAATGAGTTAGCAGCTAGAGTGGATATGAATGTGTTGAAGTAATTGGGCCATGTTGAGAGAATGGAAAATGGCTGTTTGCTAAAGAAGGTGATGAATGCAAGAGTAGATGGGAGAAGTACAAGAGGAAGGCCAAGGTTTGGGTAGATGGATGGAGTGAAGGAAGCTCTGGGTGATAGGAGAATAGATGTGAGAGAGGCAAAAGAGCGTATTAGAAAAAAGAATGAATGGCGAGTGATTGTGACGCACTTCCGATAGGTCCTGCTGCTTCCTCCGGTGCCTTGGATGACCACAGAGGTAGCAGCAGTAGGGGATTCAGCATTATGAAGTTTCATCTGTGGTGGATAATGTGGGAGGGTGGGCTGTGCCATCCTAGAAGTACTAGCCGAACTCGGTTGAGTCCCTTGTCAGGCTGGGAGGAACGTAGAGAGGAGATGTCCCCTTTTTTTGTTTCATTTGTTTGATGTCGGCTAGCCCCCAAAATTGGAGGATGTGCCTTGGTATATGTATGTATGTATGTGTCAATTAAACTTAAAATAATTATATT
>NC_090725.1:308366954-308371954 GCF_036898095.1 Palaemon carinicauda | reverse complement strand
TTGAAGACTTACTTAGGATAATGTTAAGAGAATGAGATGTCATGGATATTTATCATTTAATTCATTAATAATAAATGAAAGCTTTATCAAAGAAACAGGCCTGAATATAACTAAAATTATTATATGGGGCAAATTATAAATGATAAAATTCAAAGTATGATTTTAACCAAGTCGAAGAAAGTACCTTCTTAACATCCAGCTCATTGGATTGACAATGTGTTTTTACCTATATAGATATTCAAAATTCTTTACGTAATTGTTTACAACATATCTAATTTCCAAATAAACATTTCCACTCCATTATGTATTCAACTACGCAAAATATTGCATATTGAAAACGTTTTAAATTTTTCTTAGTTATTCTGTTGAATCCTGTTTGGAATATTTTTCTATTGTCTTCACTTTCTATCTCTCATCGTAATTTGATAGACAAAAAAAAAAAAAAAAAAAACACACACAAAAAACCCGTGTATTAAATCCTCTATCCCTGATCTGGATAATAATCTCAGCACCGTTGTTCATTTACTTTTTTTTTTTGGGGGGGGGAGGGCACATAACTTTTTTTTTTTTTTTTTTTTTTTTTTTTGCGCATTCAGATCACCCCAGACAGCACTATCTTGTACATAGTATGCAGTTAATTCTAACAATCTTGCCTTCTCAATCATGTTCCATTAGTATTGTGGTTTTATTACCTCCGCCAACTGAAGTTGGAATGAAGTTATGGTATACCCCCAGTTTGTGTGTTTGTTTGTTTGTGAACAGCTTCCTGGCCACAATTTTAATCGTAGAGTAATGAGACTTGCATTGATAAACTGTTATGTAAAAAGCTGAAAATTATTTTGGAAGTTCAAGATCAAAAGTCAAGGTGACGGTTAAGCAAAAGGTGGAGAAATAAACTGCCACAGAGGAGGTCTACGCTCTACTGAGTGCCCCTCTAGTTCTAGCTGTTACCAGATTGGGGAATGATTTTCCTAATCTGTTGGTTGAATCGATGGAGCGTCAGAAGATGAAGTATATTTCAAGAAGTCTTTTTCTATTGAACAGGTTGACTTGAGATTCGTTTTATACTTTACATATAGCCTAAGCCCAGGTGCTCCAACAGGAAAAATAGCCGAGTGAGGAAAGGAAACAAGGAAATAAGAGACTTAACATTTAAAATAAACTAATTTAAGAACAGTAACAACAAATAGAATAGATATTTCTTATATAAACCATAAAAATTTTAACAAAATAAGAGGAAGAGAAATAGGACAAAATAGTGTGTAAAAGAACGCTAACACAGGGCAGCGGAATTCCATGGTAGAGAGGCTATGGCACTACCCAAGACTAGAGAACAATGATTTGATTTTGGAGTGTCCTTCTCCTAGAAGAGCTGCTTACCATAGCTAAAGAGTCTCTTCTACCCTTACCCAGAGGAAAGTAGCCACTGAACATTTACAGAGCAGTAGTTAACCCTTTGAGAGAAGAATTGTTTGGTAATCTCAGTATTATCAGGTATATGAGGACAGAGGAGAATATGTAAAGAGTAGGCCAGACTACTCGGTGTATGTGTAGGCAAATGGAAAATGAACTGTAACCAAAGAGAAGGATCCTTTGTAGTACTGTCTGACCAGTCAAAGGCCCCAATAACTCTCTAGCGGTATTATCTCAACGAGTGGCTAGTGCCCTGGCCAACGTACTGCAGAATACTGTGGATAAGTGCTCTGAATTATTTCCAGTTTTGTTTATTACACATAAAACAAAAATTAATATCCTCATGTCCTAATCAGTGAGACTTTATGCTTCATACCAATGTGTCTTTCCTTGCGACTATTCCCTTCCTGCTACCATTCATACAAATATTTTTATCTATACTATACTGACCTAAAATATACCATGATGAACCATTTTTTTTTTTTTTTTTTTTACCTTTTATCTGAAAACTTTTTATAACAACCTTTTAGAATAATGTGCCTAGTTTGTGCAGGAAAAATGTCAAGATTTTCTACCTACAGTTACCATTTTCTTAAAGTACTTCTGGAGATGATGATAAGAAGAAAGTTAGAACTCCTGAGACTACAAGGAACAATGAAATGTCGTATAGGCGGTGAGTATCATATTTTCCCACTCTATAACAATTTTCTGTTCTAATGCAACTGTCATAATTCTAAAGAAATCACAGGTAAAGTATATAATTTTCTAAATATCACAATATAGAGACAGCAATAATTATGAATTATGAAGTGGACTAAAATACGCGAACAAATTATGCCTTGTGAACAGGAAAGCGTCGATTATTGCAATTAAAATTGACACCACTCAATCCAACAGGCCATTCGAGATAAATTGAATGTAGAATTTAATTTAGAAAATATTTCTTGCATCCACAACTCCACTAAACATAAAGCATTAATGTCCTAAGAAAATGATTTAGACTATATGTCTATTTTTTGAAAAAATACCTGAACCGATTTATTTTTGCATAATGAAGATATATAAATCGAATTTTAACTTATCCATAAGGTGAGGCTGTTTTTATAGAACAGTACAGAAATATAGTCGTGTATACACACACACACACATACACACACACACACACACATATATATATATATATATATATATATATATATATATATATATATATATATATATATATATATATATGTATGAATGTATGTATGTATATATACATATATATGCGTAAAAATTACAGGGAAACTTGATGCTCAGATACAGAAGAACCACAGGGAAAAGGAAAATATGAAATATAAGATGAAGTCCTGACTAGTTTCGTGATACTTCTTCAGAGGAACTAGTCAGGACTTAATCCTATATTTCATATTTTCATTTTCCCTGTGGTTCTTCTGTTCTTCTGTATATATATATATATATATATATATATATATATATATATATATATATATATATATATATATATATATATATATATATATATATATATATATATATATGTATATATATATATATATATATATATATATATATATATATATATATATATATATATATATATATATATATATATATATATATATATATATATATATATATATATGATCATATAGATTAACAAAATCAATGGAAATAAAATTTTGGACCAAAAAAACGTTATTTCCTAAAGATTAATTTGAGTAATTTTTAAAACTTCTGGCAGAGATAGTGAAGGATATTATTATACTATTGGTAAATAAACAAGATGATTAAAAACCGGTGTGTTCTCTTTTCTGTTGGTTGGTTGGTGTCCAGTGGTCTGTAACAGGCCTCTTAAAACAATTCAACACTTACGACACTTGGGCAAAATATGCAGAATCAATACACCGACCGAAGTCAGATGTCATATGCAGCGAATTATTTCAATTGGTAACTTTACTGAAAAAAAATTTTTACTGGGAGGTTTCAAAATTATTGAAAAAAAAAATATTTTGATCACTGTTTGTGTCTTTTAATAATTGGGAACTAGTTTTCTCAGTTTATAAACAATCGTTATTTAAACTATCTTTTACCATTTTATGAAATTGTAATGGTTTATGGATTGACATTTTATGTTTTGATATAAAGGTAAATACACAGAACCTACTAATCATTTATAACAATAATTATTGCTTACAGCTCTACTAAGAGAAGGACACTCCAAAATCAAACCATTTTTCCTTAGTCTTGGGTAGTGCCATAGCCTTGGTGCCATAGTCTTCCACAGTCTCTTAGGGTAGAGTTCTCTTGCGAGAGGGGACAGTTGGGCACATTATCCTATCTAATTTCTCTTCCTCTTGTTTTGTAAAGGCTTATATAATTTATATAAGAAATATTTATTATAACGTTATTACTGTCCTGTAAATATTTAATTTTTCCTTGTTTCCTTTCCTCACTGGGCTATTTTCCCTGTCGGAGCCCCTGGGCTTGAAGCACCCTGCTTTTCCAGCTAGGGTTATAGCTTAGCAAAAAATAATAGTAATAATAACAGACCACATGATGTTTTAAGTTAGGGTGATACCAAAATAAGAAAAACTTGACTACACATTGAATTCTTATGTAATTTTTTTAATAATTTGTCAAACTTCTAGATTCACATTTGTTTTTGATATACATATTATGGTTTACTTTTTAACTAAGTCAATCACTTTGGGTTTCAAATATCAAAAACATATTTAAATAAAGACTAACTCTAGTGAGAGATCAATAGTCACTAGTTATTATTATTATTATTATTATTATTATTATTATTATTATTATTATTATTATTATTATTATTATTATTATTATTATTATTATTTTTATTATTATTATTAACTAACTAAACTACAACCCTAATTGGAAAAGCAAGATGCTATACGTCCAAGGGCCCCATAAAGGAAAAATAGACCAGTGAGAAAAGGAAATAGATAAACAATATAGTAATTAATGCGGAATTAAAGTAAAATATTCTAAAAATATTAACATTAAAACAGATATTTAATATATAAACTATAAACTTTACACCATGATCCAGCTAAGGCTCTTTGAAAAGAAATCCTTCAATATCTCTAACAGTTCAAACTGAAATGTATGCCTCGTTACAGTCATTTCACAATGAGTATCTCATTCATATACTGATTGAAAGTTATTCACTTATCATTTAGAAACATGTAATATTCATTAGGAGATGATGAATTGAGAAGTAGTGATCTAAAGGCTCACGATAGAGAAGACTGGCGAAATCTAACCGAGGTTCTTTGCGTTTTAGGCGTAGGAGGAAATGACAATGATGATGATAATGATGATTCAATATGATACAGGTGGTCAAGGACATTTACATGTTGTGGTAACATACACATTATAGAGACTATAATTTTCGTCAGAAGAATTTCATCTATAAATTTAAGTTTCGTGGAGTTTAAGTAGAGAAGTTTCATGAAATTTGCCTTTTCAGTATAAAAGGATAAAATGATGTTGATAACGGTTAATGATTGTCCTTAAAGTGGCATATCTTGTATTCAGTTTGAAGTGAATAACTCAAAGTT
>NC_090725.1:308349454-308359454 GCF_036898095.1 Palaemon carinicauda | reverse complement strand
TATATATATATATATATATATATATATATATATATGTGTGTGTGTGTGTGTGTATATATACATATATATACCTATATGTGTATATATATATATATATATATATATATATATATATATATATATATATATATATATATATATATATGTGTGTGTGTGTGTGTGTATATACATATATATACCTATATGTATATATATATATATATATATATATATATATATACATACACACACACACACACATATATATATATATATATATATATATATATATATATATATATATATATATATATATATATATATATATATATATATATATATATATACATACATACTGTATGTGTGTGTGTATATGCTCGCTCGAGTAATACTGCTTACCCCTTGGGCATGTAAATGCAGTGTTGCTCTGTCAATATGCTGAATTGTTAGATTTTGTGGAAATTACCAATAAGCTTACAACAAGGCACCTATCAGACTTAACACACACCACCTATAACAGAGTTCAGTGATAGCACACAATAATTTATGACAGTCATAGTATTCTTAAAAAGGTCATTAATCTCACTGTATAAAACACATACTTGTACATACTTTTAATATAATAATTAGGACATTACTCCCCGCAACCCCCCCCCCCAGCCCCCCCCCCCCCTTCAAGCTTCTCACTCTGGAAGGAGGTGCGCCCTCGCCCTCTCTTATTCTATGATATATGGAGGACATTCCGACCCGGAATAGGGCATAGCATGTACTAGACAGAAATTCAACATAAAATATATACATAGAAATCACCCTCCAAAAATAAACATCTTCAACAAAAAAATAAAAAGAAATTATATATTGCATGCAAAAATGTACACAATGTAATATAAAATAATTCCACGCATTTCTTCTTATGACCTCTGCAACTATAATACAGTGAAAAAAAAAAGTATATCAATACTGGTATTACCCAACCTCATCAATAACCTTCCTCTGGTTGCGGGCAATGCGGGCCTTTAGAGCTGGATAGGGGTAGGAATGAATATTCCTTCATCCTTCGATTTTACTGTCCGGGTTTACGGCACAATTTCTTAACACAACTCACCACCATCATTTTGCCATTTTTAAAATCACTACTACACTTGCACTTTTAACTATCAATCGGTGGCCACTAGCCATTTTCCGGAGAAAATCATTCAGCTTCTTCTCTTCTCTTATAACTCTAAGTATATGGTATTCACATCTCTACATTCTCTAACACTGCCTTTCCTCGAGGCTGATCTTTAATCCCGTAGCCACTTGCCCTTCGGGAACTGCCCCTGTTCCAGCAACCAGGAATCATAGAAATGCATCAATAATACAGTATCCACATGACGGATCACATCTGACCTATTAAACCTATCTCTGTTTGTTTATAGGCTCACTCGGCAGTATGTCATACCTATTGCTACACTCAGTAAAATTATCACACCACTTTACTTCTACATTAATCACCAACATAAGAACACTTTGATATCATCAAGAAGAAATGGGGTCTGTTCAAACAAAAACAAAAACAAAAAATCCTACTCATCAACTCGAGGAATGTCGCATATGCAGGGATAAGGAGGTATACTCTGACTGACTCTTGAAAACTACCTCTTCCGGAACCACGTGTATGTGTGCCCGATGTTCAGACACTGCACCATTAATAATGCTTTGAATCACTACTGCGCTAGATTTAACCATCTTTACTCGGTGCGGACCCAAATACGCTGGTTCTAGTTTGTTTCCTAGGTTGTAATCGTTTCAAATACACACGATAGCCGACAAATACTTTTACCAGTGAGGTTTTGGTCCGACCTTCATACTTTGAGCTATGTTTTTCATTAGGTCTTTTCAAAAACCTTTCAGTGGTGTTCATTATTCTCTTGAAGGGATTTATCAAATAGACATGGTATTGCTCAGTTGAATAATTTGGCAATAGTTACGAATCAATCAGGACCGTATATGGTAACACAGGATCTTGTCCATACAATAAAAAGAAATGCATGTCCCTGAGAGAGGCATTATATTCAATGTTCAAAGCTAGCTCAGCTGTAGGGGTCATTAACCACTAAGTAACGTAAAATTCGTACCACTTCCCTATTATGCAATTCCACTATGAGATTAGGTGAAGGCCTATATACAGTCACTGAAAAGTGTTAAATTTTCATCAAGTCTGTGACCAATTTCACCACCTTATTTATAAACTCGAGACCATTATCACCAAACCTAGTAATGAAAGAGCACAGCGCCTGGGCTAACGAATTTGCCGATTTATCCAACATTGCGTAAGTATGAGTGTAATGAGTAAATACAACAATAAATACACATATATATGCATGTTGTGCTATACCAGTAGGAAATAGTCCTACCACATCCACATGCACCCTATAAAAATTAATAGGAATCACAGGCCACTTTCTGGCTTATAATGACAGCATTTTATATACTTTTCTATAGATTTTTTTTTTTATTCCTAACCAAAAGAAATATCCTCGTGCTCTCCTTAATATTCAATCAATCCCTAAACAGCATGCATATGGACTTGCATGTACAATGTGGATGGCTCGATTAATTGAAGAGGGAGGAAGAACTATCCATGCACAAAACTTCCCTCCCCTCTTCTTGTGAGCTCAATACAAGATATCATTCTTTATTAAAAAAAATTCTCACGATGCACATTCAGAAATGATGGATAACTCTCCGATTCCCCTTAAATCACTGCTCGCACTCTTTCCACCCATTCCTTTTTTTCTGTTCCTCTCGGACTTCCTTTATGTCCCAACCTCCCAAGTCAACCGCACGTGCATCATCAGGGTACTCGTTCCAAACACCCTGGTCATGTCCTCGGCCACCCACACACATTCACGTTCACTATTTGCCCCCCCCACCTCTCTCTCTCTCTCTCTCTCTCTCTCTCTCTCTCTCTCTCTCTCTCTCTCTCTCTCACTCTCTCTCTCTATTTCTGTTTGCTCATTGCTCTATTTTGATGGGGGCCTTGAATATTTTGGTTTCGTTCTTCGTTCCTCTTTTGCGCCCGTGTTGTTACTCCTATTACTGCATCTCTACAGAGGGCATCAGCTACCTTGTTATCTTTACCTTCTATGCGGTCAAAACCCTTCATGTTAGACTCTAACAATCTTTCAATCCATCTTGCTTTTCTATAAGTCAAGTGACCTTTATAGAGTAAATCACGTAAGGAGCGATTATCATTTTACAATTCAATTAGCTGACCTAATAAAAAGAACTGATGCCTCTCTAAAACCCAAATAATAGCCAATGCCTCTCGATCGAATGTGCTATAATTCTTTTCTGCCCCTTTTCATGTCCTCGAAGCAAAACAAATGGGTCGCTCTCTACATTTATCATCTTGTTGAGAAATTACGCCACCAATAGTTATGCTTCTCGTATCTGTTGCCACTAAAAACGGGCGATCAAATCTAGGTGTGCGAGTAACTTGTGATGGTGCCGAGAGAGAGGTTATGACTCAAAGGCAGGATGCAATCAACTGAGTTATTTATTAAAGAACACGCTCCCTTATATACAAAATCTCAAAGCAACAAGAATTTTCATGTTCAAATATTGACAATGTTACAGAGGAGAAAAGAAGACATGAATTTTCATGTTCGTTTTATTGCGAGGGAAGAGCGAAGAATAAGCATAATATATACAAAAGGATTTATGTACAATTGTGTGACACACGGTTGGTAAATGACTCCCCCCCTAAAAATGACATACTGTACAAGTTAAATAGGGCGCCCTGATCTAGAGAGGCGAACTGTAGGCGGGTCATCTGGCAGGAGATAAGCAGGTTTTAGACGATCAATGGAGACCCAGACTTCTTTGCCACGAATGTTTAGTAGGAATACTTTCGGACTGCGTCGGATCACAAGGAAAGGGCCCGTGTAAGGGGGCGTTAGTGGTGGCTTGGTAGTGTCGTTGCGCAGGAAGACGTGCGTTGCAGAGTGCAAGTCTGTTGGTATGTGATGCTTTGCTGGGGGCTTGTAAGTCTGGTGGCATGGAGTAAATTTTCCCACGACGTGACGTATGCGCTGGAGATTGTCGGAGGAAGTTGTAGAAGGAAAAAATTCGGCAGGAACGACCAACGGGTCGCCATACACCATTTCAGCTGCCGAGACGTCGAGGGCGTCTTTAGGAGTGGTCCTTAGTCCCAGGAGGACCCAGGAAAGCTGAGTAAACCAGTTGCAATCCTTGCAGCGGGACATCAAAGGTGCTTTGAGGGTGCGATGAAAACGTTCAACCATTCCATTGGCAGCGGGGTTGTAGGCCGTTGTCTGATGTAGGGTGATGCCCAGGAGATTCGCTAATGATGTCCACAATTGAGAGGTGAAAGTGGTTCCCTTGTCAGAAGTAATATGTTCAGGGATACCAAATCTTGCAATCCATCCAGAGAGTAAGGCAGATGTACACGAGGCGGACGTTGCAGTTTCCATGGGAATGGCTTCAAGCCAACGGGTGAAGCGGTCGATGATGGTAAACAGGTAACGATGTCCTTGTGATGTGGGTAGGGAGCCTACAACGTCGACGTGAATGTTTGCGAAACGACGCTGAGGTTGAGGAAAGGTGCCCACTCCTGAATCCGTGTGTCGATGTACTTTGGAAGTTTGGCAAGAAGTACAGGCGCGAACCCAATCATTAGCATCCTTAGAAATACCGTGCCAAATGAACTTTGCCTTCAGCAGCTGTGCAGTAGAACGGCACGAGGGATGTGAAAGGCCGTGAATGAAATCAAACACCTGTCGGCGCATGGGAGCAGGAATCCAAGGTCGCAGAGGAGGGTGGTGTTGGAGTCTTCGAGGGGAAAGTCTTCCCAACGGAGGGACGTGCAGGATGTCCTACATGCTTGATACTCTGGATCCTGTCGTTGGGCTTCAGCCAGGATGTTGTAATCCAATCCCAGTTGAACGGCAGCCAACGTGTTTCTTGACAGGGCATCGGCAACGGGATTCATTTTCCCAGGGACGTATTGAAGGGTGCAATTGTATTCAGCCACGGAGGAGAGATGTCGGCATTGCCGGGCGGACCAGGCATCAGACTGTCGAGTAAAGGCGTGCACCAGAGGCATGTGGTCTGTGCGAATGACGAAGGGCGTACCTTCTAAGAAATGGCGAGAGTGACAGACAGCCAAGTGCACCGCCAGCAATTCTTGATCGAAGGTAGAATAACCCGATTCTGCCTTGGAGAGTTTTCTGCTGAAGAAGGCCAATGGATGGGGTGAGCCATTGACCACCTGCTCGAGTACTGCACCAATAGCGACGTCGCTGGCATAGGTGGAGAGGGGGATGTGGGATAGGAAAAATGAGAGCCGCAGCAGTTGATAGGGCCTTCTTTGCATTGCAGAAGGCTGCATCTTGAAGGGGACCCCACTTTAGGTCCTTTGGCTTGCCCTTGAGGGAGGCGTAGAGGGGAGCAAGAATGGCGGCAATGGCTGGCAGAAAACGGTGATAATAGTTGATCATGCCCAAGAATTCCTGACGAGCTTTGACGGTCGAGGGCGTGGGGAAGTTCTGAACGGCTGCTACCTTCTCAGGGAGGGGGTGGACACCTTCAGGAGTGATGCGGTGCCCTAAGAACGACACTTCGTTGGCGCCAAAGGTACACTTGTCATACCGGACTACAAGGCCGTTTTGTTGCAGGCGGTCGAGCACGATGCGCAGGTGACGGAGGTGTTCCTCTTTTGAGGAGGATAACACAAGTATGTCGTCCACATAACATACACAGAAAGAGAGGTCTCCTAAGATGCCATCCATGAGACGTTGAAACGTGGCCCCAGCATTACGAAGGCCAAAACAGGAGTAATTGAAGGTGTATGTACCAAACGGAGTGGTGATGGCAGTCTTGGGGATGTCTTCTGGGTTCATAGGCACCTGATAATACCCCTTCAGGAGATCGATTGTAGAGAAAACCTTTGCTTTGTGCAGGTAGGAGGACACGTCGGCAATGTTTGGGAGGGGGTAGTGATCCAGTTCTGTTTGCATGTTCAGGCGCCTGTAATCCCCGCACAGACGGAGGGAGCCGTCTTTCTTCAGCACGATGTGTAAGGGTGACAACCATGGGCTGGAAGCCTTTTGGCAAAGGTCCATTTCCTCCATTTCGGCGAGCGTCTGTTTGGCGGCTGCCAATCGTTCCGGTGCCAGACGTCTGAATTTTGCGAAGACTGGGGGTCCCGTCGTCTTGATATGGCGATAAATACCGTGCTTGGCAGGAACCGTGGGCGTTTGGCGAAGTTCTGGACGGAAAACTTCCGGGTATGACGTGAGGAGGTGGGCGTAGGTATCCGTGGGTGCGCTAATGTGGAGAGCGAGGTTAGAGGGGGTGGGTTGAAGAGGTGTCGACAAGTACGAGTCTGCGTTGACCAATCGTCGGTGGGCAACATCGACCAGAAGGTGGAAATGAGAGAGGAAATCCGCACCGAGGATTAGCATGGTGACGTCAGCAACGAGAAACTTCCAATTGAATTTACCGTTTCCGAACGATAATGTGAGGTCCTCGTAACCGTAGGTGGGTATCGCAGATCCGTTGGCAGCTACCAAGCGGGCGTCGGCAGATGTAGACAGACTACGTCGTGTCTTGAAGAGTTTCCTTGGCAAAAAAGAACGACAAGCACCCGTGTCTACCAAAAATTGCACGCCCGTTCCTGCATCCTGTAAAAAGAAAATATTAGAAACACGGGAGGCCACCGCCACGAGCGATGGCCTACTTACACGTTTTTTGGCCACTGACAATCCTTGGCACATTTCCTCGCAGTTGCCCCGAATCTGAAGTGGTAGTAGCAAAACTGCCGCGGATGAGAGGTAGTAAGTGGCTGTAGAAGTCATTTGTTGGGGCGCGAGTGATTGGTGGGTGGTGGGCGGCTTTGTCTCTGCTTCGGCACGTCACGGTGTGGGCGTGTATGTCCTACGGCATTCATGTCAGCTTCAGTTGACGTTGAATAGGCGTCCTCTTCGTCAGGGGTGGAGGCGTTGATGGAGGTCTTGAAGTGGCTGTCCATAAGGGCGTCGGCTTTGGTCATCAAGTCCTTTATGCGTAAACTATCGACATCGGGTATGGAAGCGCGTATAGGTCAGGGTAAACGACGTATACAAAGGGCACGAAGTAGGTTCACCCTCACTTCCTTAGGGGTACATGGCCTGGGAAAATCTCTAATAGCTTCTACTTCACTGGGGTAGGGTTGAATACTTCTGGGGGTATTATATGATCTAAAAATTTGACTTGTTTACAGAAAAATTTGCACTTTGACAAGTTTATTTTCATACCATTACGTCTCAATGCTTCTAAAACTTTACAAATATTTTTATTATGTTCTTCAGCCGTTTTCCTTGTTATTATGATATTGTCTAAATAAACAAGAACATTATGGCCAATTAAGGGAGAAAACACCGCCATCACACCTTTAGAAAAATGACTTGGAGCATTTTCAACACTGAAAGGAAGAAAATTTATCTGAAATAGTTGAGCGTTGGCTATAAATGCCGTTTAACATTTACTGTCTTCCCGAATGGGTATTTAGTAGTATTCAAATTTTAAATTGATAGTTGTAAAATATTTACTATCCTGTACCTTCACAAGTAATTCTTCGATCGAGGGCAATGGAAATGCATTATCCTTAGTGACGGCATTCAGCTTACTATAATCAACACACAATCTTACCGAGCCATCCTTTTTCCTGACAGCTACAATTGGAGAAGCCCAGGGGGATTCGCTCTCATCGATAATCCCTTGTTCCTTAATTTACTAATTTACCCTTTCTATCTCTCCTTGAAAATGAATGGGTACCTTATAAGGCTTTGACCTGATCGGCTGCGCCTGCCCAGTTTCAATGCTAGATGGAAATCAATCAATCCTCCCGGGTGGCTCGTCTCCAATTGCAATTATATCAAAATAATTATTAGCAATGTTACTAATTACAGGTTGATATTCTGGCAGACATAGGTTTCGCGCTTGCATAATCAAGTTCTGAGTGTGTTCGTCTGGAGGGGCTGGAGTTGTGACTCCCAAGATCCCATTATTAGCAATTTCCCACAACTCCAATATACACACAAAATCACTTCCTAACACTACTCTTTTATTTTACAAAGTAACTATCGTAATGTCCACTCTGTTCTCTTTTATTTCTGACAAGCCCTCCAAGAGTATGTGTGCCCATTTGTCATGGGGTTTAACTAAGACCTTGGTTCCAGCCGGGAGAGGCTGACATGGTGTCACCGATGTGCTCGTAAGTGTCTGGGGAGGCTATACTTCTCTTTCAGGTACAGCTGTTAACTTACTTAATTGTCTCTCCTTTCCCGCACAAGCACTTACTCTCCCATGACTTTCTATCGGCAAAATGCACCCTCCTGCTTTTAGTATTATTCTATCTTTTTCACCGCAAATGTATATTTGATTACTCATTATAAAATCCAAACCAAGTATAGCTCTCGATTCCTGAAATTCGCAAGGTCGGCAAGACGAAAAAATCATGTGTAAACTTTGCAGATCCCACCTTAAAGTTGACGATTATTGTATGCCTTGCCTGTTGTGTTGAGGATGATGGATGTCACTGACAGTGGTGGCTTTCAGGAGATTCATTTTTCAATAAGAGAAAGGCTGACTCCTGTGTCGATCAGTGCTCGAATGTACTTATCTGGTAGGTCAATTTTAACTGCTAAAATTCCGAGCAGCCCATTAGGATATGTGGGGCACGTGCCAACGACCTCGGTTGCAATACTGCTGCCCACTGCTCCTGTACCTAGTGCTGTTTGGGTGAGGTTTGGGGTACCGATAGGGGCACCCCTGCCTGCTCGACTGCTTCTGTTGTCATGGGGGGTGGGACATCAATCTTCCTCGTTTCACCCTTCCTGTTTCCTTTTCCTCGGACGTTGGGAGGGGGATGGTGTGCGTGGGCCACCCTCTGGGCACTTTTAAGATAGATGACCGTAGGTCTGACAAGTGTAACAGCAGGGGATCTTTGGATGGGGCACTCCACTCGTTGATACCCATCTCCCCCACACTGCCAATATCTGAAGACTCTTTTCACCTGCTAACTTCGTTCTCTCCTCTACCGGTTTGGGTGTTGGAGAGTGCCTCTCATGGATGCCACCTTTCCGGCTTCAGGGCAGTTATTTTCCGTCTTTTTTTTCTTCTGGCAAACTGTCTAGAATGTTTTGTATCGCTATCAGTACGTCTGCTAACGAGTGTCATCGACAAATAGCCACATAGATACGGGTTATTAATCTGTAAATATGGTTACGGGCAATTGTTTTTTTATCACCTGCTGGGAGATTGGCACTCCGTGTAGCACACGAATCATAATCTCGGAAAATACGAGTTAGAAAACTGAGAAGTGACTCTCCCTCTCGAATTTTGGGTTTGTAATTTTCTTTCATGTCCCCTTTCCTCACATCGGGTAAGGCATATTTTTCAATCAAACGTGTTTTATTTCAGTATAACTTCTTAAACTGTCTTGTGGCCAACACATTAACTCCATTGCCGGAGCATGTTTCAGCAACCTGATTACTGGAATTGCTTTTTCTCTTTCTGACCACCCATATGTGGCTACTTCTAAGTCTTTCAAAAACAATATGATCGATTGAAACCCTTCATTAGGACGATGATCATGTAAAGGTCTAACACTTGCCTGGAGTTCTGGCAATTTTCCTACTACAACGTTTTGCGTAACTTCACTTGACTGTGCATGTGTGCTTTCACTCGTGTGGGTTTAAACTCTATTTATGTACGTCGGATATGCTGTGGTTGCGTGCTCCTCCTCTTATCGTTCTACAAAGAATCTGTTTATTAACTTGGCTAGGTTATCTAACCTATTTTCTAAGTCCTGCGTTCGTTGCTTTCGGCTGTATTCTTCATTGACGTCACTATAACCAATGGATCCTATGTTTTCATCTCCTGCAGTAGCAGTTTCTGCTATGTTAGTCCTCACGTATCTAGGCATCTTGAACTTTTACTTTTTTTGGCTTAAAGAATAATTTCGCTCACTGCA
>NC_090725.1:308316954-308344454 GCF_036898095.1 Palaemon carinicauda | reverse complement strand
AGAGAAATTAGATAAGATATTGTTCCCGAGTGTACCCTCAAGCAGGAGAAATTTAACCCAAGACTGTGGAAGACCACTGTACAGAGGCTATGAAACTACCCAAGACTAGAGAACAATGGTTTAAATTTGGAGTGTCATTCTCCTAGAAAAGCTGCATACTATAGCTAAAGAGTCTCTTCTACCTTTACCAAGAGGAAAGTAGCCACTGAACAATTACAGTGCAGTAGTTAACCCCTTCGATGAAGAATTGTTTGGTAATCTCAGTGTTGTCAGGTGTATGAGGACAGAGGAGAATCTGTAAAGAATAGGCCAGACTATTCAGTGTATGTGTAGGCAAAGAGAAATTGAACCGTAACCAGACAGAGGGATCCAATGAATTACTGTCTGGCCAGTCAAAGGACCCGATAGCTCTCTAGCGGTAGTATTATATAAATTGTCGAGAAATAATTAAAAAAAAATAAGCGGCAACAAATATACATGAATTTGTAAATATATGAGGTTTATACTTGGTTTTATATGCAATAGCATTTATTTATCAAATTTGACAAAAACATTAATTCTGAAACTAGAAATTGGCATATGTCAATAACATTCTTTCCCTAAACCTTAACTAAATATGATGGAAATTTTAAAATTTATGATTGTTTATGCAATATATCACTCGATGTCTAAGCAAGGTAAGATAGTTTTTATATAAAAAAACATACAATATTTGTAAAAAAAAAAAAAAAAAATTACCTAATGTTTGTAAGATGTTAAGTTTGAAGCCTAAGACAAGGATTGTAATGATACAATAACAAGTTATGAGGGACAATGAAATGCAAAGATATAATAAACCTGTGATTTTCTATAAATTGAAATAGTTGGGTATTTTATTTTATTCCTGAGATAGCTATGAAAATGAGAACAGCAACCATCGGTTGTCGATTGTGAATGCTTCCAGAAGCCAAGGTGCCAAAAAAGAAAGTGTGTAATCAAGTAACAATTAAATGGGGCACAAATTTGTACTTGTTATGAAGTTATGAGGGCTAATGAAATACACTTTGTAATCATAGCTTAAATCTATCATGAGGTCTGACATTTCACCAGAAGAAAATATTGGTGATATTATCCTAAGGAAGATGATAAGGACCTATTTCCAGAGAAAATAAGTGAAATCCTATTTTGTATACTTTCAATGGATATTTTTCTTAAGGCAGAACTCCCTGGCAAGTCTATGAAGGGACAAGGGGCAGAAATCCTAGTGCATTTACATATATTAATCACAGAATATCTAAGATTAAAGTTAGAGTTTTCTTGCTTGAGGGTACACTCGGGCACACTATTCTATCTTATTTCTCTTCCTCTTGTTTTGTTAAAGTTTTTATAGTTTATATAGGATATATTTATCTTAATGTTACTGTTCTTAAAATATTCTATTTTCCCTTTTTTCCTTCCCTCACTGCGCTATTTTCCCTGTTGGAACCCCCAGGGTTATAGCATTCTGCTTTTTCAACTAGGTTTGTGGCTTAGCAATTAATAATAATCATAATAATAAAAACAGTGGCCTCCAAGGTGATTATTATTATTATTATTATTATTATTATTATTATTATTATTATTATTATTATTATTATTATTATTATTATTATTATTATTATTATTATTATTGTCTAAGCAACAACCCTAGTTGGAAAAGCAGGATACTATAAGGCCAGGGGCTCCAAAAGGGAAAATTATATCATCAGACCTTTGACCTGTTTGTCATAAATCACAGACAATGGGACTTTTTACATTATAACTGACGCCTAAGATGGTATAGAGCGTAATTCACATTCAGCAGAAACATGCAGTGGACTATTCATGTGTACATTTCAGCAAGCTGTAAGATTTTGGCAATATTTGGTAGCAATAAAGGATAGTTTGGGATATATATCGCTACAGCTAAACATTAGAGATGCATTGTTGTTTGTGGATGCCATTTTAAAAGTTGTTGTTATTATTATTATTATTATTATTATTATTATTATTATTATTATTATTATTATTATTATTATTATTATTATTATTATTATTATTATTATCAATTGCTAAGCTATAACCCTAGTTGGAAAAGCAGGATGCTATAAGCTCAGGGGTCCCAACAGGGAAAATAGCCGTGACGAAAGAAAACAAGGAAAAATAAAATATTTTAAGAACTGTAATAACATTAAAGTAAATAATTCCTATATAAACTATAAATCCTTTAAGAAAACAAGAGGAAGAGAAATTAGATAGAATAGTGTGCCCGAGCGTGATCTCAAGCCAAGACAGTGGAAGACCAAGGTACAGAGGCTATGGCACTACGCACGACTAGACAAACAATGCTTTGATTTTGGAGTGTCCTTCTCCTAGAAGAGCTGCTTTCCATGGCTAAAAAGTCTCTTCTACCCATACCAAGAGTTAGGTAGCCACTGAACAGTTATAGTACAGCAGTTAACCCCTTGGGTGAAGAAGAATTGTTTGTTAATCTCAGTGTTGTCAGGTGTATAAGAACAGAGGAAAATCTATAAAGAATAGGCCTGACTATTCGGTGTATGTGTAGGCAAAGGGAAAGATCCGTAACCAGAGAGTAGGATCCAATGTAGTACTGTCTGGCCAGTCGAAAGACCCCATACCTCTCTAGCGGTAGTGTATCAAAGGGCAGCTGGTGGCCTGGCCAAGCTACCACCTACTACCTAGAAGTTAAGCGTCAGTAAAGCACTTTTTTCTACTTCTATAACGTACAACTTTATCAATCCAATAAATGTATGTTTTTCACCATAACATAAAACAACAGAGATTTGATAATATTAGATTTCTTTTAAAGGATGGGCTATCAGATTATATCAATGGAACTTTCAGATTCATTCATAAGGATATATTGATTATTATTTCCTTTACCAACGAAATATTTTACATTTTGTATACTTAAAAATACTTAAAAGTACTTGAGGTTTGCTCTTTGATTTTCATAGATTCTTGATTCGATTTTCCGATTATTATTATTATTATTATTATTATTATTATTATTATTATTATTATTATTATTATTACTCTCTAAGCTACAACCCTTGTTGGAAAAGCAATATGCTATAAGCCCTGGGGATCCAACAGGGAAAATAGCCCAGTGAGGAAAGAAAACAAGGAAAAATACAATATCTTATGACGAGTAATAACATTAAAATAAATATCTCCTATGTAAACTATAAATACAATAAAGAAAAAAGGATAGAATAGTGTTCCTGGGTGTATAAAGCATATTATTAGCTGCTACTGACAATTGAATTTCTGAAAACTTGGAATATTTTTTTTTACACTGCAGAGAATAATGTAATCCTCAGCACGTTTGATTCGAAAAAATGTCATACAATTACTGTATGTGTTAAAATCTGTACTTGAGATCTTACACAGGTTATTGCGTTCTCGTCTTACCATCATTGTTTAAAAGTTTATAGGCCACTCATAAATGCCAGAGGCAAGGGACACTGACACTGCCCTATCAAGCAGAACAACGCCCTAGAGACTGACCATATATACAATTATGATTAGCGCCCAAGCCCCCTCTCCACTCGATTTAAAGGCAACCCATGAATCGCAAAGTCAAGGGACAGTGACATTGCCCTATTAAGTAGAGACTGACCATATATACAAATATGATCAGCGCCCAAGCCCCCTCCAACCAAGCTAGGACCAAGGAGGACCAGGTAATGGCTGCTGATGACTCAGCAGATAGACCTATAGGCCCCAAAAACCCCTCATCCTTAGCTCTCAAGGATGGTAAGGTTGCAGCCATCAAAGGAACTAACGAGTTTGAGCGGAACTCGAACCTCAACCTAGCGTTCACCAATCAGAGACGTTGCCACATCGGACACTGCAACCTCTACGTTCTTTAGTCTATTATCATACTCTTGAAAGTTAAGTAAAATATCATGTGAAAATCAGAAATATTCATTGTACTATGACTCAATGGGTTTTTTTCCACCTTCACATAATAATAATAATAATAATAATAATAATAATAATAATAATAATAATAATAATAATAATAATAATAATAATAGCTACAGAGAGGAGAACTTAAGAAGGAAACTGACAGGATGATAATATCGGCACAATGTCAGGCCTTTAGAACAAGATAAGATTAACGAGCTTTGGAAGGAAATATCATCTCGTCAAAGCGCAGGAAACGTAAGGTAAAAGAAGAAACCATTAACCACATCCCCAGTGAATGTCTAGCACTTAATCTTGCTTGAGGGTACACTCGGGCACACTATTCTATCTTATTTCTCTTCCTCTTGTTTTGTTAAAGTTTTTATAGTATATATAGCATATATTTATTTTAATGTTACTGTTCTTAAAATATTTTATTTTTCTTGTTCCTTTCCTCGCTGGGCTATTTTCCCTGTTGGAGTCCCTGGGCTTATATCATTCTGCTATGTAGGAATGCAGCTTAATAATAATAATAATAATAATAATAATAATAATAATAATAATAATAATAATAATAATAATAATCAATATATGGAATGACATGATACAGTGGCTTAAATTAATTTCTCCATTGGAGTCTCTATAAAATATATGAAAGGCATTGTAGCAAAAAATGGTACGAACATCAACCGCTAGATGGGGGTAGAAAATGATAGGGCTAAACTACTCTGGGATTATAGTAGGTAGAAAATTATCAAGATTAACTACTCTGGTATTATAGTAGGTAGAAAACGATCGAAATTAACTACTCTGGGATTATAGTAGGTAAAAAAATATGAAAATTAACTACTCTGAGATTATAGTAAGTAGAATATGATCAGAATAAAGTACTCTGGGGCTATAGTAGGTAGAATATGGTCGGGATAAACTCCTCTGGGATTATAGTAGGTAGAATATGGTCGGGATAAACTCCTCTGGGATTATTGTAGGTTGAAAATTATCAGAATAAAGTACTCTGGGATTATAGTAAGTAGAATATGATCAAAATTAACTACTCCGGGATTATAGTAGGTAGAATATGATCAAAATTAACTACTCTGGGATTATAGTAGGTAGAATATGATCGGGATAAACTCCTCTGGGATTATTGTAGGTTGAAAATTATCAGAATAAAGTACTCTGGGATTATAGTAAGTAGAATATGATCAAAATTAACTACTCCGGGATTATAGTTGGTAGAATATGATCAAAATTAACTACTCTGGGATTGTAGTAGGTAGAATATGATCGGGATAAACTCCTCTGGGATTATAGTAGGTAGAAAATTATCAGAATAAAGTACTCTGGGATTATAGTAAGTAGAATATGATCAAAATTAACTACTCCGGGATTATAGTAGGTAGAATATGATCAAAATTAACTACTCTGGGATTATAGTAGGTAGAAAATGATCGGGGTAAACTACTCTGGGATTATAGTAGGTAGAAAATTATCAGAATAAAGTACTCTGGGATTATATCAAAGTCAAAAGTCAAAGTAAAAAACCTTTATTCCATTATAAAATAGTTATTCTGTTACATAACAATATAAATTATTTACATAAAATTCATAATAATTGGATTGTAAAAATCTAGGATATACAGTATATACATTCAAGTAAAATTTAAAAAATATTGCTTAAGTTTCTTTTTGAATAAATCAGAACTAACATTTGTACATTTTCTTATTTCCAGAGGTAGTTTGTTCCAGCAAGCTGGGCCCCTTATTGCCATTGAGCGTTAACCCAAATCCGTTCGATAGCTGTCTACATATAGATTTTCATTCTGTCTGGTTAATGCATTCCTACAATTATCAACTGTAGGAAATGTGTATAGCCAGTTGCGATATTCTTTTCTCAAACTTTTAAAAACAAAAACACAAACATCGTACATACACTTTTCTTTTAATTTTATCCACTTTAATTGCTGGAGGGTTGGGGTGACGTGATCGTGTTTTTTCACCCCAATAACGGCTACTCTACCTGCAAAGTTTTGGATTTTTTTAGCTTTTTCCATGTGCATATCATTAGTTGACCCCCATATCTTAATACAGTAGTTTATTACACTCAAGACCAGACTTTCCACAATCAAGGCTCGAGTAGTATCATCAAAGTAATCTTTTACTCTACTTAAATACATTAGAATGACACTAACTTTTCTACTCAGCTCGTCAATGTGAGTACTGAATGTCATGTACCTGTCCATGTGTAGACCTAGATTTTTCACATGTTGACTTATCTTTACTTCATCACCATCGCATTTTATTATAATGTCATTTGGAATTTTGCTAATATACTGTGAGCTACCCACGAACATGCACTGTGTTTTAGTGGCATTTAATAATAGCCCTTTTCTTAGAAAATATTTCTTAATTTTGAGCAATATTTGTTCAGCCCTTTTTATCAAGCCATCTAAATTTTCTATTTGATCAGCCAAAAGAACTTGGGTGTCATCAGCGTATTGAATTAGCAAGCAGTTTTCTCTATGTATTTAATCATGTCATTAACGTAGACTAAAAACAGAATTGGACCTAGGACAGATCCCTGTGGGACTCCAAATTCAACCTTTTCAATGCAAGAATTTACGTCTCCTAATCTAACTACCTGACTTCTATCCTTCAAGTAATCCTGAAACCAGAACGTATCAATGTAATGTTCCTTAAGAGATTTACACATTTCATCATGGTTGACACTATCAAATGCCTTTGATAGGTCACATAAAATTAATATGGAAACTTTTTTTCTATCAATATTTTCATAAATTTCATCTGTTAATTTCATCAAAGCTGTTTCTGTTGATAAACCTTTACGGAATCCATGCTGAGTGTTAGAAATCAAATTATTTTTTTTCTAGATGTTCTATTAACTGATTACATACAATCTTTTCTATTACTTTCGATATTACTGGAAGGATAGAAACAGGTCTATAATTGCCAGGGTCGTCCTTGTCTCCTTTCTTGTGAAGAGGGTCTACGAGGGGTTGTTTCCAAATAGAAGGATATTTCCCAGTTACAATCGATGTATTTATGATAACCGTGATATAATATGCAATACCTGTAAGGGAATCCTTTAGAAAACTACTAGGAATACCATCCGTTCCGTAAGCATTACTATTATTCAAACTCTTAACTGTTAATATTATTGTTTCTATTGTAACTGGTTGCGGTCTTAACAATCTTATATTATTGCCAAATTATTTTGAGTATTTCTAATATCTTCATTTTCGTATTTTCGTAGAATTTCCTGCGTTTTATCATAAGTTATATTTCCAACATTAGCAAAGTATTGGTTAAATTGATCTGCTCTAGCTTTTGGGTTGTCGTATTCAATCTTTTTATTTGTTTTAGTAGATACAATATTATTCATAATTTTCCATGTTTCTCTGCGAGATTTACTTTTCTTGATCTTGTCTTTGTTATAATAAGCTTTGGCAGTACGCATCTTCGAATTGATGAGTTTTTTTCATTTCCTTATACGAATTGTTCAGATTTTCATCATGTCTATTCTGTTTAAGCCTTTCTTGCATTTTGTCCCTTTCAATCATACTGTTTTTGAGATCATTGTCTATCCAAGGTGCACTGGGTCTCCTTATTTCCTTCGTGGTTATTGGGGCACATTTATCTAAGGCACTATTACATACTTTATTGAAAATTCCTGTTTGAATATCTGTGTCATCAGTATGCATGATTGTATCTAAAATTATTTTCTGGTCTAGCAATGTATTGCACAAAAAATCTGCAGAATAATATTTTAAACACCTAGAGGTTACCGTGACTGGTTTACGCTTTGGCTTCTTAATATCTATGATAAATGAAATATGTTCATGGTCAGCTACAATACTTGGATTTACCTCGATTTTAATGACACTTTCCTGCTTGTTTGTTATTAACACGTCTAGTAGTGTGGATGAGATGGGGCTAACTCTAGTAGGTTTATTAATCATTTGATTTAATTTGGTGAAAAGGATCAAGATTAACTACTCTGGGATTATAGTAGGTAGCAAATTATCAAGATTAACTACTCTTGTATTTTAGTAGGTAGAGAACTTCAACGTAAAATGAAATGAAAAAGGAAAATGTGAAAAGTACCAACAGCAAAATTAGCCGTAACAAGAATTTCTTCTCGATCTAGTGTTTACATATTAAGCAAATTAACGAAACTGTCTCACAAAACCTCTCAAACATTTTCAGTTTTCGACAAAGGTCTGATTTAATAGGCCATTACCTCGAAAACCACCCCCACCCCCACAAACCATTACCTCGAAAACCAGCCTTTACAAAAAACGAGATGAGACAAAATAATACTAAATGCAAGTGAAGTCCGTCGATGAATAGTGGATGTCCTAACAAAATGTAAATGCAGAAGTGCAAAAGTATTTCTTATTCTGACAAAAGAATATGTTAAACCCTTTTCAAAACGTGTTTGTTACCGGGGCTAAATGCTACAGTGAAATGTCACGTCACTCAACTGAGCAGAAACTATCAATTACGCCTTTCGGAATACTTGATCTAAAATTCATGTCTCTTTTTTTTTTTATTTGCATTTTCGTTTTCTATGTGAAAGAAAACGGTTGACTAAATCTTAACTTAAAGGGGGGACTGTGGAAATATGGTTTTAGTTTTGTGCGTTCGCTTTAATTTATATTCTTTGTTTCTGAGGTCACAAAATAGACGGCAAATAATGGATAATACAGAATCTTGCTCGGGTAATCTATAAAATGCGACTGCGTGCGAAATAATATATAAATTCTCTATCTATCTATCTATCTATCTATCTATCTTTATATATATATATATATATATATATATATATATATATATATATATATATATATATATATATATATATATATATATATATATATATATATATATATATATATATATATATATATATATATATATATGTGTGTGTGTGTGTATACTCAGACGTTAAATACAGTTAATGCTCGAACAAATTTTGTGTTACGATATGAATGTGTAATGTTAAGTAAGTAAATACTTAATCCCGAAGAATATAAGTGGCTTAAACAAAAAAAAAAAAAAAAAAATTCACACAAGTAATATTTGAATTTCCGGGAATACGTAACAAAACATAACTAATATTGGCAAATACTAAAATGTTTCTTTATTTTTCTCTTTTTAATCAGTTCTTATATCTACGATTGACCCCAGATATTAATCAATTTTACAATTGATATGTTATGTTTAACTGTCATATATCAATCAAGATTTAAATAGACATTCATTTGTTAAGGAAGAATCAGTTTTAAGTAAGTAATCTTTTATTTCACGTATCAAATACAACTGTTGTTAATGCAAATGAGTTTGGAACTCTTGGAAACTAGGTAACGAGAGAAAAAAACCTATTCCAGTTGTAACCATGTTTATCTTTAATTATTATTATTATTATTATTATTATTATTATTATTATTATTATTATTATTATTATTACCTGCTATTCCACAACCCTAACTGGAAAAGCAGGATGCTATAAACCCAAGGGGCCCAACAGGGAAAATAGCCCTGCGAGGAAAGGAAACAAGGAAAAATAAAATATTTTAAGAACAGCAACAGCACCTAAATAAATATTTCCCATATAAACTGAATTTTTTTTTTAACACAACAAGAGCTTTGAAGCAAATGCGAAATGTAACTTCTTTATGTGACAAGGTTTAAGTTTAGATATAGCAAAGTCTTCCTTGGTGTACTCTAAAGGTACGTTTTCAAGATGTCTTGGTAAGCCAGTCCTTCTAGGAAAGTGATTTTGGATATTATTACGTCCTTATTCAGTCGGGGAGTTAAGCATAATTTCCCATATATTGTGCAACACAAAAGCTTGTGCAACAGACATTGCTAAGGCGATGTTACTGTCAATTGCCTCTGCGATTCATGAGTGACCTTTAAACCTTTAATAGGTGGCTCTTAAAAATCAGGGGTTATAAAATCAACATTCTTTTAGATATATATTTTCAACTCTTAATATCAAATGAAACCTCCCTATTTTCTTGGATATTAAGACATATTAAAATGCTACAACTTCGTTGCTGAATTTAAGATTATTGCTGTTCAACTATCCCTATTATTATTATGTCATAGAAAAATAAAAGGATTTTATCTTAATTTCTATGGTATCCTCCCCTTTCCTTTACGTATTAAGTATACGATTTCTTCTATAGACTCCATAGTAAGTCCTGTTTACGGGAGTAAAGGAGAGCGAAGTGACAGCATTAACAATCAAAATATTTTCCTTCTGCCCGCAATAACACTCACGTGATTTTCCTTTTGCCCGCAATAACAGTCAAGAGATTTTCCTTCTGCCTGCAATAACAGTCAAGAGATTTTTCTTCTGCTGCAAAAACTGTCAAAAGATTTCCCTTCTGCCTGAAATAACAGTCAAGAGATTTTCCTTCTGCCTGCAATAACTGTTAAGACATTTCCCTTCTGCCTGCAATAACATTCAAGAGATTTTCTTTCTGCTGCAATAACAGTCAAGAGATTTTCCTTCTACCTGCAATAACAGTCAAGAGATTTTTGTTTTGCCTGCAATAACATTCAAGAGATTTTCCTTCTGACTGCAATAACTATCAATACATTTTCCTTCTACCTGCAATAACAGTCAAGAGATTTTTCTTCTGTTGCAATAACATTCAAGAGATTTTCCTTCTGCCTGCAATAACTGTCAAGAGATTTTTCTTCTGCTGCAATAACTGTCAAGAGATTTTCCTTCTGCCTACAATAACTGTAAGGGGATTTTCCTTCTGCTGCAATAACAGTCGAGAGATTTTTCTTCTTCTGCAATAACAGCCAAGAGATTTTTCTTCTGCTGCAATAACTGTCAAGAGATTTTTCTTCTCCCTGCAATAACATTCAAGAGATTTTCCTTCTGCCTGCAATAACTGTCAAGAGATTTTTCTTCTGCTGCAATAACTGTCAAGAGATTTTCCTTCTGCCTACAATAACTGTAAGGGGATTTTCCTTCTGCTGCAATAACAGTCGAGAGATTTTTCTTCTTCTGCAATAACAGCCAAGAGATTTTTCTTCTGCTGCAATAACTGTCAAGAGATTTTTCTTCTCCCTGCAATAACATTCAAGAGATTTTCCTTCTTCCTGCAATAAGTGTCAATATATTTTCCTTCTGCCGCAATAACATTCAAGAGATTTTCCTTATGCTGCAATAACTGTCAAGAGATTTTTGTTCTGCCTGAAATAACATTCAAGAGATTTTCCTTCAGCCTGCAATAACTGTTAAGAGATTTTCCTTCTGCCTGCAATAACTGTCGAGAGATTTTTCTTCTGCTGCAATAACAGTCAAGAGATTTTCCTTCTGCCTACAATACCTGTCAAGAGATTTTCCTTCTGCTGCAATAACAGTCAAGAGATTATTCTTCTGCTGCAATAACAGTCAAGAGATTTGTCTTCTGCTGCAATAACTCTCAAGATATTTTTCTTTTGCCTGCAATAACATTCAAGAGACTTTCCTTCTGCCTGCAATAACAGTCAAGAGATTTTCCTTCTGCCTGCACTAACAGTCAAGAGATTTTTCTTCTGCTGCAATAACATCCAAGAGATCTTCCGTCTGCCTGCAATAACTGTCAAGAGATTTTCCTTTTGGTGCAATAACATTCAAGAGACTTTCCTTCTGCCTACAATAACTGTCAAGAGATTTTCCTTCTGCTGCAATAACAGCCAAGAGATTTTTCTTCTGCAATAATTGTCGAGAGATTTTCCTACTTCCTGCAATAACTGACAAGAGATTTTCCTTCTGCTGCAATAACAGTCAAGAGATTTCCTTCTGCCTGCAATACCTGTCAAGAGATTTTCCTTCTGCTGCAATAACATTCAAGAGTTTTTCCTTCAGCCTGCAATAACAGTCAAGAGATTCTTCTTCTGCCTGCAATAATATTCAAGAGATTTTCCTTTTGCCTTCAATACTGTCAAGAGATTTTCATTCTGCTGCAATAACAGTCAAGAGATTTTTCTTATGCTGCATTAACTGTCAAGAGATTTTTTTCTGCCTGCGATAACATTCAAGAGATTTTCCTTCTGCATGCAATAACAGTCAAGAGATTTTCCTTCAGCCTGCAATAACTGTCAAGATATATTTCTTCTCCCTGGAATAACATTCAAGAGATTTTCCTTCTGCCAGCAATAATGGTCATGAGATTCTTCTTCTTAATGCAATAACAGTCAAGAGATTTTCTTTCTGCCCGCAATTACGGTAAAGAGATATTCCTTCTGCCTGCAATAACAGTCAAGATATTTTCCTTTTGCCTGCAATAACAGTCAAGAGATTTTCCTTCTGCCTGCAATAAGTCAAGAGAATTTAATTCTGTCTGCAACAACAGTCAATAGATTTTCCCTCTGACTGCAATTGGTAAAACACTACTTCTATATTCTAACGTACCTAACTAATAACATATCTGAATCAAGTGTCACCAAAAACCCAATGTGGTATCAGTAAGGTCAGAGGTAAATATAGAAGAGATATCAATGGCAAGATACATACTATTACAGTACATAGCCTTCATTACCTTACAAAACGGATTTTGAGCAAAGCGAAAAATCTATTTTTGGGTGAGATGGCCATGTCGACCTGATGGAAGGTTCCTTCAGTAGCTTCCTTTGGATATATATGACTACCATAATATTCCCAGAGAATTAAACTAAAGGTTTTCACAGAATTCTAACTTCTGGCGCGAGTACCCTAAAGGTTTCTCTTTAGAATATCGTATATCAACAGGGGACGCATGCATTAACCGTCACATGGCCATCTGCACCCCACCTAGCGTTTATGCTTCGAGGGGGAAGGGTGGCGAGGTAACTGAGGTGCTGCTCGAAAGTTACCCAACCTTCGTTACTGTTACAGTACTCAAAACGTAAACAAACCGTCCGTCATACTGTGTGGCGTCACGTCCGTCCTCATTCCGTTCTAGCTTCCAACCAGCCTCCGCGATACAATACAGCAGGGAGGGGCCTGGCAGGCTGAACTGGAACAGTTGGGTGGGTCCATCAGGACGACATGGGCATCTCACCCAAAAATAGATTTTTCGCTTCGCTCAAAATCCGTTTTTGGGCTCAAGCCATGTCGTCCTGATGGAAGTGTACTAGAGAATTAATGTTTCTTGGATTTGTTCCTGTTTCAAGTGCCTTTTACTCCGATTAACATTCCCGCGGTCTGGTGACCGAAGAGACCGTGACATCTCCGTTAAATGTCACTACCAGAGACATTACACTGACTTGGCTTCCCGCCCCCCTGGCAGGGAAGGTCCTAATAGGACAAGAGGAACATCTTGAAGTAATCTGACGAGGAAAGACTCACCTGCATTAAGAGATCGTGCCGGTCTCAAGACCGATCAGAAGGGTAAATATTTGTGTAGGAAAAAATTTTATACCATTAGGTGAGTGTATATAAGGTAGTTGGTATACTAACTATAATAAACTCTAGAATTAGGTTCAATAAAACAAGAACAGCAATATATTTTCATGTAAAAATAGGAGCGAAATTAGACGCATATGGTCAATAAAATAAGTATTTTATTTGTAAATTGTATGGAAATATGGAAAATTATGTACAATAATAATATACGATAATAGACATAGATTTTCAGTGAAACGGTGATGCAGAATCTGAAAGGGAAAAGTTTTGCCTTTAATCACCAGTTCCTTGAGGAACGCCAGTCTTTTAAAATCATAATACAATTCATGTCCAAGAACATGTGGCACACGTGTAAGAATCTATGTCACTTCAACTTGGTAAAGAACAGTCTATTAGCGACACTAAGTGTCCTTTGAAATCACTATGTATCGCACAAGGGTCAACACAGGCACCCGTTTGAGTTAAAGTCCTGAAAAACTCACTGTCCTACGCAGCACTAAACAGCCGGTTTCATCACGCTACCTGCTGCCACCACGAATTGTTTCACTTCGTGCACCTGCTTCGAATAGTGTTTGAAGAAAACTCTAGGGGACCTCCAGCCTGTGAAGAATTGGAGGCTTTCAAAGTCCATTCCTTTGAAGAAATTTAGAGAAGAGGCGACTTACCTGGGATCATGACCTGCGGGTGTACTGTCAGGATCCGCTCTGCGAATAAAGTAGGTGATTTTTGCTCCTAGTTGTTTTAGTGACAGGTCACTACCTGACGTTTCTCCTTTAAAAAGCTGTCCTCCGCCAAAGTCTGAAGTTCTTCGAAGATAGACCTTAAGACTCTCCACTGGGTATAGAGAGACATCATCCTTCAGGGGGCAGATTCTCCAAGGGCCCCATCTTATGGTGGGAAGTTAATTTTTAGCGAGAAACGTGGGGTCAGGGAAGAGGGTAAGTTCCCCCGTGTCGGCGAACTGTATCTGGCTCTTTTCTCTTGATAATGCCACTATTTCACGGACTCGGGCTCCCGAGGCGAGAGCAAAAAGGAAGATTACTTTTTGAGTCAAGTCTTTCAGAGGGCAAGAATCGTTGTCCGGGCTAGAGGCAAAATGAAGCACCTTATCCAGAGACCAGGTGATAGGTCTCGGTGGAGGTGCTGGACGGAGTCTAGCACACGCCTTCGGGAGTTTATTGACGATTTCACTGGATAAATTTATTTGGAAGGCGTATAGAAGTGGTCTGGTCAAGGCCGATTTACAGGTGGAAATCGTATTGGCTGCTAAGCCTTGTCCATGAAGGTGAATAAAAAAGGACATGCAAAAATTTATGGAGATTTCCATAGGATTTTTTGCCTTGACGAAGGATACCCACTTCTTCCAGGATGAGTCATATTGCCTTCTGGTAGACTTCGTTTTGTATTCCTCTAGGAAGTCTAAACTTTTTTTCGAGATCCCAAACCTTTTCTTCACGGCTAGGGAGAGAAAATCATGAGATGAAGATCCTTGACTTTCTTTGATGAAGCGAAGACAGTCGACTTCTGCACTTGTTGGGAGAGAACTGGGCCCGGCAGGGGGATCAGGTTGGGCTGTAGCTCCAGGACTAGGGGAACCAGTTGCTCCGGGGCCACTTGGGAGCCACTAGGGCTGCTGTCCCTTTGAAGGTTCTCAGTTTGGAGAGGACTTTCAGCAGAAGGTTGGGTGGAGGGAACAGGTAAATCTTGGACCATCTGTTCCAGTCCAGGGACATGGCATCCACTGCTTCCCCTTTGGGGTCCTCGTAAGGGACCACATATCGAGGAAGTTGCTTGTTGTCGCTCGTCGCGAAGAGGTCGATCTGTAGTTCCGGGACTTGGCGAGAGATGGAGAATGATCTTGCGTCTAGGGACCATTCCGACTCTATGGGGCTTGTCCTTGATAAAGCATCCGCCGTCACGTTGCGGAATCCTTGTAGGTGAACTGCAGACAGATGCCACTTCTTCCTGTCTGCCAGGCAGAAGATGGGTAATAGCACCTGGTTTATGTGGGGCGATCTCGAGCCCTGACGATTGAGACATCTGACTATTACTGAGCTGTCCAGAGTTAGACGGATGTGTATTGAGGAACGCGGGGATAATTTCTTCAGGGTAAGAAGAACCACCATGGCCTCCAAGATGTTGATGTGAAACGTCTTGAATAGGGGAGACCATGTTCTTTGAACTTGCCGTTGATGGGAGTGACCCCCCCCCCCCCCCAACCCTCCAGAGAGGCGTCGGTGTGGATGTTGAGCGATGGAGGTGGAGGTTGGAGAGGAATGGATCTTTTCAAGGTCCTTGCTTCTGACCACGGGCTTAGTAGGTAGCACTAAGTTTGTCACTGAGGCGAACTGTAGGAGCCGAGAACTTACTCCTGCTGTCGTCTTGAGATCCGTTTGGATTTGAGAAGTCTTCTGACAGACCCTGCTATTTTTTTCCTTTTCTTCAGTGGAATGGAAAGGTGGTGTGACAAGATCCCAATGGATTCCTAACCATTGGAACTTCTGAGCTGGAGCGAGGCGAGACTTCTTGGTGTTTATTTTGAAACTCAGATGTTCCAGGAACTGGGTCACTTTGCTGCAAGCTCTCAAACATTCTTCTGGCGAAGTCGACCAGACCAGCCAGTCATCGAGGTAGACCATCACTTAGACGCCCTGAAGGCGTAGCTGGTGAATGATTGTGTCTGCTAGCTTGGTGAAGATTCTCGGAGCCCCGTTGAGCATGAAGGGCATGGCTCTGAAGGCGTAGCTTCTTCGTTGGAGCTGGAATCCTAGGTAGGAGGAAGCGTGGTGGGTCATTGGGATGTGCCAGTAGGCATCCGCCAGGTCTATTGAGACTGTAGGCCTTATGAGACAGTAGGACTCTTATTGGTTGAAGAGTCAGCATCTTGAATTTGTTGTTTGCAATGAACTTGTTGAGGGGTGACAAGTCGAGAATGACTCTGAGTTTGTCTGAGTCCTTCTTGGGAACACAAAACAGTATTCCCTGGAACCTGTTGGACTTTACCCTCTTGATCACCTTCTTGTTCAAGAGTTCAAGGACATATTCTTCCAAGAGGGGGATTGATGGCTGGAAGAATTGGTGGAAGGTTGGAAGTGGTTGTGTCCAGCTCCAACCCAGTCCCTTCTTGATAATGCTATGTGCCCAAGGATCGAAGGTCCAGCGGTCCTAAAGTGGCGGAGTCTTCCTCCCACCGGAAGCACTTCATTGCTTCTGGTTTCCCGAGGGTTTGCCACCTCTGCCGCTAGCTCCCCTTCCTCCTCTGCCCCTAGAGGGACGGTGCGAGGAGTCTCGGCCTGAGCCTCTACCTGTCGTTTGTAGGCAGGGGTGAAGACCAGTGATTGTGACACCACCGGTTGGGGGACCAACTGAAAGGTCTGTTGCGGCTATGCGACCACTTGGGGAGTAGCGGGAGCCGGAAACTGGCGTTTTTGTTGACGCTGCTGGGGTCTAGGTTTGGATGATTTCCTTTTAGGCTGAGGGCCTTCTTCCTGAGAGGATTTCCTCTTACGGGACATGCCCCAATTATTGAGAAGGTTCCGATTCTCAGAAGCAGCTTTGTCAACAATCTCTTTCACCAGAGCAGATGGAAAGGGATGCTCACCCCAGATGTTGGAAGAGATCAGTTTCCGGGGTTCGTGTTTTACTGCCGCGTTGGCAAACACGAACTCTCTGCAGGTTCTTCGGGCCCTGATGAAGCTGTACAAGTCCTTCATCACAGTTACTAGGTGGCTCTTTGCGAGAACCATATAAAGATCTTGGACTCTAACTTCCCCAGCCATGACCTCGAGCTGAATTTGGTGAGACAGGGAGGAAGCTAGTCTCTCCTTGGTCTCTTGCTCCCGACAAAGACGGTGGTCGTTCAGCTTCGGGAGGTCTTCATTGAACTGACGTCCAGCCACGTCAGGTTCTAGCTTCCCGACCGTGAAGGTAAACTGGATGTCTTTCCAGAATCTGTCGTCGGGGGGAAGGGCGAGGAAGAGAGGCCTACACTCCTCCAGGGTAGGGCAGGGCTTTCATTCCTCCACCGCATTCATGACCGCATGGAAGGCCTTTTCCACGAAGGGATAGGTGGCAGAAGAGGGAGCAAGAAAGGACGGGTGCTTCTTGCTTAGAGCCGGCATTTACGAGTTGGTGAAACCGCGACTCTTCAGACATTCTGCCAGCATGGCTTGGGCTTTTGAGTGATCGAAAACGATCACATCTTTGGGCTCAGTCTCCTCCTTGGAGGCCGGTTCGGACCTGAGTCGGACGTAACAGTCCGAGTAAGCCTCAAAGTTAGGAAAGAATTCCACTTCTTCCAAAAGGATAGACCCTAACTTGTTGTCGATAAAGATTTTGCCAGTTGTAATTGGCATATGCTCGGCATACCTCCAGATGTTAGACTCAGAGCAGTAGGGAAGGTCCTTAACCGAGATCTTCTTCGGTTGATTCCATCCCATCAAACGACTTGTTATTTCCGCAGGATGCTTATGAAGCTTCTCGTCCATCAATGCCACCAATACTCGGATGGCATCTTCGGTGGCGGGTAGCAGGGGCTGCGAGGTGGCGGAGGTAGAGGGGACTGGCTCCTCGACCACTACAGTTGCTGCCGGAGGTGGTGGGGCGACCTCGCCCTCCGAATCAGTGTACTCCACCTGATTCTCTTCTTCCTCCAGATCCTCACCCATGAGGGTCTTCTAGGTGTTGTCGGACACGTCCAACATCTTCTCCAACTCGTCTAGACGACACTTGCTAAGCATAGTCTCGATGTCGGGCTCAACGGTCAGTTGAACCAAGGGGATCTGATCCTGGGGAATCACAGAATTGCTGATGCTTTCGGGAAAAGCATGGCCCTCCTCTTCTCACTGGGGAAATACGGCCCGGTGGCGTTCTTCTGGAAACCGCGCACCCACTTGCGCAGTTTCTCTCGAGCATTGTCCCTGGCCTCCGCGGACGGAGGGTTGTCGAACACCTCATCAAGGAGGCCTTTGCAGATTGAGCAGGACTGTGGATCCCAATACTTCAAGTTGCCCTTCTTTGCAGTACAGGGGGCGTGGGTCCGGCACGCCCTATGCCCGTAGAAGTCCGGGCGGCGAACTGCGCAGAAAGAGTTCTCACACTTCAGGTACTCTTCCTGTAAAAGAAAAAGAACATGAGTACATGGAAAACAGAGTTATGTCTTACATTACTCTTAAACTTAAGATTCATTAATCTGTAGCTCTGTGTTTTATGTGAGCTCAGGATAGGTGATCTAGAAAAGAAGTAGGAAGCCACATACTTGTGAATCCTGTCGAGCCAGTTACCGTGACCTTTTCTGCCGACAATTCCTTAGGACCCCAGGTTCTAGGAGAGGGAATGGTATCCCTATGGGAGAGCCAGACTAGGCTTCCTTATAAAGGAATTGTCTACAGAGTGGAAAGGGTCTGAAATCATTCAGAACCTAGAGAAAAGAGGGGGAAAATAGGATAAACCCCCTTATATTTGGGTAGGTCCTAGCAAGAGACTGCACTGCAAAGCACAGAGTATGCTGGAAACATTGTACTGTACAATCATACAGCTCAGACACTATCTTCAGGGTATGAAATAGCAAAGAAGATCAGTCTGGCTATACGGCTATAAAGGTCGACTGCCGGCACGGGGCCGGCAGCCGGGGGGAAGAGGTGCTTGTCTCTGGAAGCCGCAAGAGCGTCTCCGGCAAGCCGGCGGCAAGCCGGAGGCCTGGTCCGGCGGGGTGAATCCATCTAAGGCTACACACTGAGCAGCAGAGAGGTAAGAAACGCCTATAGGGGTGACCGCCGGCACGGTGGCAGGTTGCTGGCAGGGTGGTGGCCTCCGGCTGTCGGCGTTGGTGAACCTAGCTGGGTTGTCTGAGAAGTCGGCGGCAGCGGCGGCAAGGGGTGGCGGCAAGGGGTGGCGGCAAGGGGCGGCGGCCCCCGGCAGCCGGTAGGTTGTTGCATTAGGAACATGATAGAAGAGAGAAAGATAAGGAGGTAAAGGGTAAGGGTAATGTCCGATACCCGACCGGCTTCCATCCGGAAGGAGTGCACTCATGATAGGAGGGAATAGGCCTATCACCCGGCAGCAGGGAGCCGGCAGACGGCTGGGTGCCTATGGTAATCCAAGGGATCAGAAGACACTCTAAAAAGGGGGGGGGGGGTGATCTTCTGCCGGCAGGACGGTTACTAACACTACCCTATAGTTCGACTATGAGGGGTAAGTGTAGCAGAGCGGCCAGCCATGCAGGAGAGCACAGCTTAACCTACAATTCTCCCTGAGGGGGAATTGTAGGACAGTGGACAGGGGTGTGAAAGCAAACCAACACAAAGGGATAGAGGCGGGGTAGGGGACTGAGGGGGCAGAAGGGGTCGTGACCCTGAAGCTCCCACGGAGTGAGAGAATCTGTTCGATGCTATACTACCCAGGCAGGAGAGAAGTGCTCTCCAGCCCTAGGGTAGGTTAGCTCAGAGTAGGAGCAGAACTAGTGTACTGTCCTAAACTATAATAAAACAGAATCCCCCAAGGCCTAACCTAAACCAGGAGAACTCCTACTAGATTAGGGAGGGCTGGGGAGACGTATCGCTAGGCTACAGGAGGAAGGGACGTGTCCCAATCAAGAAAACTCTAGGGGGAAGGGCAGGGCCCCTACACCTTGAGTATCAGTCGATACCTAAAGGGAAAGGCGTTCCCTAAGGATGGACTGGGATGAATGATAGGTACTCTGGAGTTCTGTCCGAAATCCCCACATGAACTATGGTAGGGAAGAGGGAAGAACGACCTAACCTAACCTACCCGAAAAAATTTCCGGGTAAGGGGCTAAGAATAGCAAGGCTACCCAGATGGAGGTTACCCTAAGGTAACAGGGGAGATAAGAAAAGCATACAAGGGTCCCAACGTTGGATTATGGGGTGTGACATGATGGACCAGGTACAGTCCCTTGTATGGTCCCTAGAAGGCCAAAGATATGTGCAACACTGAATCTTGTATATGTTTAAAAATACCTATATCTTCATTAACATAACACTAGGAACACTTATTATATCATGCACAAGCAAACATTAACACTAGGCTGCGGCCTATGCTAGGCTGAAAGACTAGTAGTGGGTCGGCTAACTAAGAGCGCCGAAGAATACCATCGGCATAATATAACTAATTCCTAATAATGAAGACTAAATAACTAATGATATTTAATTAGTTATAAGGCTGGTAAGGCTGTTCCGGCTAACTAAATAACGCATGTAAAGCGAACAGCTACGCCATAAAATGGCGCCTCCGGGCATGGCACAGATCGGCCACAAAACACAAGATTTTAGCGTAAAAAATTGTTACTCTACGGCCAGAACTTATTTAAACAATACAAGAACCTGGTACTCAACTTTCCAGAAGAAGGCGATGCAGAAAGATAAGACATGGCGAAGGATGCACAAGATAAAGGTCGATTTCTGGAAATAAACAAGCTGAGTTGTATGCTACCAAGAAAGGAATGAGGACGGACGTGACGTCATGCAGTATGACGGACGGTTTGTTTACGTTGCGAGTACCGTAACAGTAACGAAGGTAGGGTAACTTTGGAACGGCACCTCAGTTACCTCGCCACCCTTCCCCCTCGAAGTGTAAACACTAGGTGGGGTGCAGATGGCCATGTGACGTGTTAATGCATGCATCCCCTGTTGATATACGATATTCTAAAGAGAAACCTTTACGGTACTCGCGCCAGAAGTTAGAATTCTGTGAAAACCTTTAGTTTAATTCTCTGGGAATATTATGGTACTCATATATATCCAAAGGAAGCTACTGAAGGAACCTTCCATCAGGACGACATGGCTTGAGCCCAAAAAAGCATTTGTCATGTGCCCCTTTGAGCTTCTGTTGAAAGATACTTACAAAGTGCTCATGTTTTAGCAAATACCTCAAAATACTAAAGAATTTCACTCCAACATTGAAGTAAAAATCAGTATTACCAATTTAGAATCCCAACCATACATGTGGAAACGGGGAATAAATTACGATGACGGTACTACCCCTGTTCTATTAAAGTTCTTTAACTCTTATATACAGTAATGACTTTAATGCAGGAACAGCATGAAAGAATAATATGGATCACACATATAAAAGTTGATGGATGTTAAACTATACTAAATTAATGGATTACAAACAGGCTCTAAAGTAATTTTGCCCTAATTGATTGCTCTGCAATATATTGATGATACTACCATTTTGTCCCATACCCCAAAGTCAATTGAACACATCATAAACAGCTTATCTTCAATTACCAAGTACGTGCCTTGTCAATATTACATTCTAAAACAGCGTATTAACCCAGTTCATAATGTGCCTGCCTTCACAAATAATGATGCACAACAGTAGGTGATGTAATTTTACAAATACTTAGTTAGCATTGCTTCATCCATCACTGAGATAAAAAATAAATGGTATGATGGAAAAGATAGGGATGATTCACATGAATTTAGAAAGTTGAAGACCATTGTGCTCCAGAACAAACACCAAAATTGCCCACCGAACTCCAAGTATATAAAATAAGTAATATAACTCTCTTCTATGGCGTAGGAACCTACACCCTATATCAATGCCATTCCAAGTAATTGGAACATTTTCATATTTCCTGTTTGTAAAAAATTCCAACCATCACTAGAAATGATCAGATTCATCACAAAGATTCTGGAGCAGAGAGGATATACAAACATAGAAGCCATGCTCATGAAACACAACTGTGATGCCATGTGATCAATAAGCCTACTGAACAGCTCCCAAAATAAATTTACCTTGACAATAAATATCACTAAAGACCTGATAGCCTCAAGAATGAGTACATAATTCAAGCTTAGAGAATCTTAAAAAACTCAAAATTTCACAGATTAACCTGGAAACGCTTGCTAGCAGTTATATTTACTATGGTTACCGTCTTAAGCATACTTAAACACTGCATCTGTGATGTTTACACTCAACAGGTTTTATCTATAAGGTTGACATTAGCATAAAAGTAGATAACATAAGAATTGAATGATATTCTAGTTGAAATTAGCTTTTTGTATTAACAACTTTTTTATTAGCGGTCCGATGACGGTTGCTGTGCTGGCGAAAATGTAGATAGGTCATTCTCTTTATTTGTAAGTGAGCTGCTTGCTGCATAGGCATTACATAGCTCATACCCCATGAAGCAGGCATGCATTTGAAAGAGGGCGACCTACCTTAGCGAGCAGCACTGCTGGTGGATCTTCTTGCAAGAGATACACAGGTCAATTCTAATCCAATCCTCTTTACAACAAACATTGAAGAGGAGACTTTTAGATTATGATAGATGACAAGGAATGAGCCTGTTTATAGGGACCTGACCGGTGGATTGCATTCGTTAGTGTGCATGAAGATGTATGTTACTGTGTATAGGTGTATGGGTATGTGCTGCTTTGCTGGAGGCTTGTAAGTCTGACAACAAGGGATAAAATTCTACATAACGTGACGTAGTCACTGGAGATCGTCAGACGAGCTGGCTGATAGAAAAACTTCTGTAGACGACCAAAGGATTTCTGTATACCATTTTAGCCGCTGAGATATCTAAGGTGTTTTTTAAAGGGGTCTTAAGTCCAAGAAGGACCCAGGGAAGTTATGGAAACCAACTGGTGCCATTGCAGAAGGACATCAAAGCTTCTTTGAGGATGCTATGAAATTTTTTCATTGATCCGTTGATTGAAGGGTTAGAAGTGCTAGTGTGATGTAGGGGGTTGTCAAGAAAATGTATTAATGATGTCCACAATTGAGGGTTGAAAGTAGCAACCCTGTCTGAAGTAATATGCTCTGAAATGTCGAATCTTGCTACCTATCTGGAAAGTAAGGAAACTGTACATGATGTGGATGTTGCATTTTTCATGGTAATGGCTTTAGACCAGAAAGAGGAGCAATCAGTGATTGTAGAAAGCAAACAATATCTTTGTGACATGGTAGGAGGCCAACCACGTCAAGGTGAATGTGGGCAAAATGATGCTGAGACTGAGGAAAAGTGCCTACAACAAAATCCGTGTGTCGATAAATTTTGAAGTTTGAAATGGAATGCTTTTGAGGATCTAATCATTGACATCATTACTAAAGTTATGCCATATGAACATCGACTCAAATAACTGAGCAGTAGATTGGTGCCAGGGTTTTGAGAGGTCAAGTAACAAATGAAACACCTGTCGGTGCATGGAGTCAAGTATGCAAGGGCATGGACTACCAATTCTGATGTCACAGAGGAGGGTGTCATTAGAGTCATCATGAGCGATGTCTCCCCAATGGAGAGACATGCAGAATATCCTGCAGATTTGTTACTTGGCATCCTTTCATTGGGGCTCTGATAAGGCCGTGTATTTCATTCCCAGGGGTAAAGAAGCCATCATGTTTCTGGGAAGGGCTACTGCAACATGATTCCGTTTACAAGAGATATGTAGAATGGTACAATTATACTAAAAAAAGGCAGAAAAATATAGGCACTGTCGAGTGGACCAGGTATCATACTTTTGAGTGAAGGTGTTCTCAGGGGCATGTGGTCTGATGATGAAGAACATGCCCTCTAATAAGTGTCGGAAGTGACTGACAGCCAAATACACTGTCAGTAGCAGTTGATAGGGCTGTATTTGCGTTGAAGAGGGCCACCTCTTGAAGGGGGGCACACATCAGGTTTCTAGGCTCTCCCTTTAGAGAGTCATAGAGGAGGCCAAGAGTGGCATTGATGGCTGGAAAGAACTGGTGAAAGTAGTTCACCATGCCCAAGAATTCCACCAGTGCTTTCAGAAAGGGGGTGAACGCCCTCCAGAGTAATGCAATGACCAAAGAATGCCACCTCCTTGGCACCAAGGGCATACTTGTTAAATCTAATTACAGGGCCATTATGCTGATGGTGGTCGAGGACGAGCCATAAGTGTTGTAGGTGGTGTTCTTTGATGGGGGAGAATACCAATATATCATCTGCATAACGTGCACAGAAAGGGTGCGGGTGTAGCCCTAAGATAACATCCATGTGTTATTGAAATGTGGCCCCAGAATTAAGAAGGCCGAAACAGGAGTAATTAAAAGTATATGTGACAAAGGGGGTGGTCTAGGAGATGTCTAAACAGTTCATGGCTATATAATAATACTACTTCAGGAGGTCAAGGGTCGGGGATAATTTAGCAAAATGAAGGTATGGGATTATATTGGCAATGTTTTGCAGGGAATAGTGGTCTGGTTCCGTCTGCATGTTAAGACATTTCTAATCCTCACATGGGCATAGGGATCAAGCCTTCTTCAGGACTATGTACAGGGTCAATAGCCATGGGTTTGATGGCTTTTGATCTAAGTGTATTTCTTCCATTTCAGTGAATGTGTGTTTAGTAGGTGCTAAATGGTCTGGTACCAAATGTGTGCATCTAGTCGACTGTGGGTCCGTCATCTTGATATGGTGATAAATACCATGCTTGTTGGAAACATAGACCTCTGGTGTAGTTTAGTCTGGAAGCCATAGGGATATAAAGTGAAGAAGTGGGCATAGACATCTGTGGGTGCGCTGATATGATGAGAGCAGTCAGAGGGTATAGGTGGAAAAGGTGTCACCGAGTAAGAGCAAGGATTGAATAACCAGGAAGTTGAAATGGGTGAGGAAATCTGCACTGATGAGAGTCAGTGTAACATCGGCGACTGTAAAGTTCCACTGTTGTTGGGTGCCCCAAAATGACAGTGTCTGTGTTTTGTTGATAGTTGATCAATTGGCAGCCATCAGGCAGACATCAGCATTCTTGGAAAATGGGGTTGCTCCCTAAAGAGAGAACGTGGTTGAAGGAAACTACAGGCACCAGGATCTTTAAAAAAAATACACATTAGATCTTCAATCCTACAAAAGAAGATATTCGTTTAATGGGAGGCCACTGCCGCAGGCAATGGCCTATCTACTCGTTTTTTTAACATTGACATCCAGCAGCAAATTTTTAGCAGCAGCCCTGAGTCTGGAATGGTAGTAACACCACCCAAGGGCGAGGGGCATCATCCATTGGCTGTTGAGGAAGTTCGTTTGGGGAAGGTGTATGGTGGCAAAGGGGGTTGGTGAGCACCTATGTTGCTTCCTCGGCATGTCACGAAGTGGGTGTCAATGCCCCTACAGGAGATCCTACATCCTAGCAGAACTAGAAGGCACCAAATATGCACTAGTCACAATAGATTCACAACTAGCCACTCTGTTACCCACATACTTTGGACCTCACCCCATACTACTGTGAAAACAAAAGTACTATGAAATGTCAGTGGAAGGCAGAACTACTTGGGTATTGATAGACAGGCTTCAACCAGCATACATCCCAGAAGATGATACAGTCACCCGAGTCTTTTTTATGGGGAGGAATATTATAACAACCGTTTCCCAGCGTCTCACATCGATATCCTCATCCCCAAAACACAACCACCCGTGGACAGCATAAAAACACTTACATCAAACACGAAGAGATTTTTGTTTTTTCCACGAACGAAGACACTCATGTTCAAAAAAGAAAAAATAACAGTAAATATGTACTTTAATTTCTAGCAAATTACATGAACCATACATTTTTCCTATTCGCTATCTTATGTTTTATGCATTTCTAACCAGGATTATTGTAGCTAACCACCCGTTCAGGAGTTTTAAGACCCCCTTATATAAAGACAATTATGGGGGACCCCAGCGGAAATAAGGTTTTTTTTTTTTTTTGGTAAGGATGTGCCAAAAAAGATTGTTTTGAAGCAATAACAATGATCAGAAATACAAAATAAACACAAAAAACCAGTTGAAAAAATATATGGTTAATTTAAGTGGCTGAAAATCATTATTATCATTATTATCTATGATTCACTAAATGTCCTTCTAATGGTTTTTGCTCTGCCATGGCTTGCTTCGCTCGCACAAAGAAAAACATCACTGCTCCTATGTACTGGCAACCATTACATTCTGAGCTGTGCTCGCTCACCCCATTGGTTATTATTTCTCCGGTCATTATTTCATGAGAATTTTTAAAGGAATTCTAATTGTTTTTGCTCTGCCATGACTCACATCACTCGTAAAAAAGAAAAACATCACCGCTCCTATGTCCTATCCTTGCAAGTGGTACTTGTTGCGCTGCGCTCACAAGCCCCGTGGGTCATTATTTTGGGAGTAAATTTTACTTACACATAAATAACAATAGCTATACACTGAACGGAAAGTGTTTTCATCATAATCAATTGACGACATAGATAAAATTACACTAAATTTCGAAATAGATTGTATTTTCCTTAAATTCCCTCTTGAAGACATCTTTATGTGATGGTGGTGAAAATCAAACTGAAGCGTAGAGTGGGGAAAATGGCTGTTTTATAACAACATCCAGGAACTTGTGCATAAATATTTGGAAGCTCGTAATTGGTTAAAAAAAAAAATTAATGATTACGTCATACCAAAGAAAAGAAGAGCTCGCAAAAGCGAGTGCAAGCAATGCATGCGCAAGAACTCTCCATCAGTCTCCCAAATGTAAACAATGGACTTATTGGGAGAAATATACTTCACATAAAATCAACTGATACGTAAATGATTATGACCCAGCCCTTATTAAACATATAAGGATACATATCAAACTAGCTAGCACTCGTCCATTTTTTTTTTTTAGCAAATTTCAGTTTTACTAGTAATTAAAGCATCATATATCAACCTAGATAATTAATAAAGAATATTGTAAGCGTTCAATCAGATTATTCAAATGGTCCTGTTCCTGTAAATAGAATATATTCCAAGTGTTTACCAGCTGTGCAGAAATACACCTGGATTGTAATCATGTACCACTTTATATGTAAATGTTTCCTAATACCTTTCTGCTCGCAAGGAGTGGCTATATGTCAGGCATTTGTGTAAATAAGTCAGTTAATCCCAGCTGGCATTTCCGTCCACTATGCCCAGAATGAGTTAAATGACGTATGAGGAGAGGCAACATATGGACAAAATGGCAGGAATCCCATCCTGTGGATGTCGTACCTTGGGATAGTTCCAGACAGGTTGCAGTACGAAAAACGCTTCTGGAAATTTCCTTGGTTGCTGCGGACTGTAAGTCCCTCCAACCGAGGCACATTAGCACATGAAGGATAATATGTACTGTAGATAACGGACCAAAAAGATGTTTCTCTCTTTCTATCTGATAGATGATGCTTCAGTGGC
>NC_090725.1:308274454-308314454 GCF_036898095.1 Palaemon carinicauda | reverse complement strand
TATATGGGGAATAATTATTTTGATGTTGTTACTCTTCTTAAAACGTTTTATTTTTCCATGTTTCCTTTCCTCACTGGGCTATTTTCCCTGTTGGGGCCCCTGGGCATAAAGCATTCTGTTTTTCCAATTAAGGTTGTAGCTCAGCACATAATTATAATAACAAATAGACATATGCTCTCATGTTGCATGTTATAATGCACAGGACATATATTAGCAGTATATATATATATATGTATATATATATATATATATATATATATATATATATATATATATATATATATATATATATATATATACTTATATATATACATATATATATATATATATATATATATATATATATATATATATATATATATATATATATATATATATATATATATATATATATATATATATATATATATATATATATATATATATATATCATCATCCTCATCATCATCTCTTCCTTCTCTTCTTGGAACAAAGAGCCTCAGCTAGACTTCGTCAGTCGTCTCTATCTTGAGCTTTTAAATCTATACTTATCCATTCGTTAACTCCTACTTCATGTTTCAAAGTCGTCAGGCATTTAGGCTTGGGTCTTCCAACTCTTCTAGTGCCTTGTGGAGCCCAGTTGAACATTTGGTGGACTAATATCTCTTGGGGAGTGCGAAGACAGTGAATGTCATATTTTTTTTTTTTTTTTTTTTTTTTTTAATCAAATCCACATGTTAATGATATTCGCGATGATTGACCATGGTCGGTTCAGGAGCGCAATGAATAAAACTAAATCTCGCGTTTTTCAAAAGCTAACTAATATTGTCATCAAAATTCTGTTAACTCATTATATTTTTTTTTTCCAGCGTACTAAACAGAAGCTACCTAGAAACGGCAAATAATTTGAAAATATTTAAAGAATATTTATAAATTACAATGAAATAGATTGGGAAGTATTTACTTATGCTACGATCACTATGAATGTTGTTTTAAATGGTATAAACTAATTCTCATTGCTAAAGAAAATTGATGTTTGTGTTGGTCTTGGATGTGTTAAGTGAAGGAATCAGAAAGGAAGAGTTGTGGGAGTTACTATATACAGATGATTTGGTCATTACTTCTGAAAATGAGGAAGAATTACAAAGAAGGGTTGTAGAGTGGCAAGAGGCTTTGGAAATTTGGAAAGGGGTGGTTTGTGGGTGAATGTCGATAAGACTGAAGCCAGGGTTAGCAGTAAGGAAGGTAGGGACAGGATAACCATACATGAAAGTAGAGGAGCAGTTATAAAACAGGTAGAATAGTTTAGATACTTTGGATCTACTATACATCAGGAGGGAGGAAATGAGGCTGAAGTTGAGAATAGGATAACAGCAGCATGGGTAAAGTGGAGGGAAGTAACAGGAGTGGTATATGATAGGAACATGCCAATCAAGATAAAAGTCGAGATCTATAACACAGTAATAAGACCAGTGTTTATGTATGGATCAGAAACTTGGGCTTTAAGACGAAAAGAGGAAGCAAAACATGAGAGAACAGAGATGAGAATGCTATGGTAGATTATGAGAGTATCACTGTTTGAAAGATTCTAAAATAATGCAATAAGAAGAATGGCAGGTGTAGTAAAGATTACTGAGATGATAAGGGTGTTACGACTGAGATGGTGTGGCCACGTGTTAATGACGGATGGTAGGGAGGGACTGAGGAGGACTTGGGAAGAACCTATAAGGGGGAGAAGATCGAGAGGGAGGAGGATAATTAAGTGGCGAGATAAGGTGAGGGATGATATGGAGAGAAGAGGTTTAGTGATTGAAGGCACTGGAGAGGGTGCATCAGGCAACCGACCCCTTAATATAGGGATAACGGTAGGGAAGAAGAAGGCCTGATATAAATTTTTTGTTAAATAGATTTTAATTTCAGTCCCTTTAAAAACATTTAATCTCAACGTACTTCAAGTTTTTCATTAAGCCTACAGATACCAATGGAAATACACATTAACATTAGGAAAATATACCAATAAACTAGATATCTTTCACAAAACGTCTCATCGATTTGAAAAAATAAGAATTGTCATATGATGAATAGTGAGGTTAAATCATTGATTAAAGAAACCTTTGAAAGTCATGCTATAGTCGGGGGAAAAATCTACTCATTTGTGTACGTTCCTCTCTGATTTCAGACCATGAACTGTACATTGCCATATCAAGAGGAAGACCTCGATGTCAGGGCTTCCCTGGTGGGGTTGTGGTTGAGTGGTATGACAGCTCATGTCATTGCAAGGCGGACAGGTTTCAGCCTCTCAACAGTGTACAGGTGGATCAGACGTTGGCAAATGGAGGGACACGTACATAGCAGGAAGAGGGTCTCGAAATATCTGCAGTCGCTTCCTGCGCAAAATTATAAAGGTTCTCAGTTGGGGCCATATCCAAATTTCTGCAGAGTATGTTTGAGCAAAGTTATTCTTCAGTATTGTAGCTTGAAAAATGCTGAGATTAACAGAAAACTATAAATTACGACATGAAAAAATTTGTACAGAGAGGTTTGAGCAAAGTTATTCTTCAGTATTGTAACTTGAAAAATGCTGAGATCAATATGAAACTATAAAGAACTTCATGGAAAAATTTCTGCTTAGCAGCTTTGAAAAAAAAAAAATTATTCTTCAGTACTGTAACTTGAAAAATTCTGAGATTAACATAAAACTATAAATTACTCCATGGAAAATTTGTACAGGGTATGTTTGAGCAAAGTTATTCTTCAGTACTGTAATTTGAAAAGTGCTGACATCAACATGAAACTATAAATTACTCTATGGATAAATTTCTGCTAAGCATGTTTGGGAAATGTTATTCTACAGTACTGTAACTTGATGATGATGATGATGATGATTGTAACTTGAAAAATGCTGAGATCCACACAAATCTATAAATTACTTCATGGAAACATTTCTGCAGAGTATGTTTGAGTAAAGTTATTCTACAATGCTGTAATTTGAAAAATGCTGAGATTATCAGAAAACTATAAATTACTCTATGGATAAATTTCTGGTGAGCATGTTTGAAAAAAAGTTATTCTTCAGTACTGTATCTTGAAAAATTCTGAAATTGACATGAAACTATAAATCACTTCATGGAAAATATTCTGCTGAGCACGTTTAAAAAGAAGAAAAAAGTTATTCTTCAGTACTCTAACTAGAAAAATACCGTGATTAACTATAAAACTATAAATTACTCTACTATTTTTTTTAGTGAGGCATATTTGCACTGCCTCGCAAGGGTGTCCTTTTAGCTCGGAAAAGTTTCTTACTAGTTGATTGGTTGGACAAAACAATTTTAGCCAATCAGCTAGTAGGAAACTTTTCCACGCTAAAAGGATACCCCTGTGAGGCAGCGCAAATACGCCTAATTAAAAAAAAAGAAAAAAAAAAAAAAAAGAAAAAAAAAAATAAATAAATTGAGCATACATGAAAAATTGTATAATCCTTAATGGAATGCATAGTTTTCAAAAAAAATAAGGTTCTTGCAACCAGTAGGATCGGAGGTAAATGTTACAGAAAAACAATCATGTCAGCTGTTTAACAATAGAATCCTTAAGTAATATTGATAAGAAAAACACTGATTTGTTAACTTACTTAAGGAGAACTTGATGAATAATGATAATAAACAGAGATTCAATTATGTCCCATCTAAATTCAACTTCACTGTCATTTATGCCAAGAATCTTTTGGCAATTGTTTGAAATAAATAAAAATGATGAACCCATAAATCAAGACCTTATATTACCTTTAAAAGTGTGCAATAATTAAAACTTTTTTTGTATAAGGCATTAACCATGCTGTGGCGGGATGTTGCAAAAACAACCCCCACACCCTTGAATCTTACTTACTTACAATGGTCTCCACAAAACAAACTTTCCCCTTACGTTATCAGCAGCGGGACTCTTGGACAAAAGGACGACAATCAAAACAAAACATATCCTTAACACTATATTTATGAATACCAAAACAATCACTTAATACTAAAAAATCACCAACCATATTCCATAACCAAAAAATCACACTTAGCACTACAATCTTAACTTACTATATATAGAAAACACATTCTAATAACCATATGGAAAACAAAACTTAAAGCTAAAAAATCCCTTCTCCTCCAAACATAAACGTAATTAATATATATATTTCTGAGTGGACACCTTCGTCCACCCAAGGGCCAACAGTCTTTAATTGCCCCAAAACGAGAACTTTATAGCAACCGCGACACTGACAAATGTCAACACAACTGCATTAATTAATTATGGGTCGTGAGCGTTGTCATCATAATAATCATCATCATACGTAGTCTTGTTCAACAGGCCAGGTCATCACCGCTTGGTCAATCCGAATGAGCAGTCTAACACAATTAATTACAGGCCAGGTCATCAACAATTATCCAAATCCAAGCAGTCGTGCCAAGTTCCTTATTATAGCCAAGTCGTCATCAATTACTGTCACATTCAAAGAAAATCTCTCCAAAGGAGGAATCACGGCCTGCCAAAATAAAAAAGAAAAACACTTACGAACACTTCTAGCTAACTGAACTATCGCACTATAATCAAAGATAAATAATAAATTGTTCCTATCATTCACAATCACGACAAGCAAAGATAAACAAAACTGTACTTTGAAAATCAAAAAAACACTTCCACGCTGGTCGAAAAATATATATATAATCCAGCGTTCACACAACTGACTCAGGACGCAGTCAATCAAAAAAAAGCATTCGCTCCGAAACATTCACCCCTGTCGTAACCTAACTAAAAAATGTAAACAAACAATCTCATTTAAACCAACAGTCTTTCTCACCACCAACGATCATTCTCTAACTACCACTTGCTCTTCGGCGCGCACCGCAGTCACACAAACACACAACCAAACACACACTCAAACACACACTCAAACACACACACTCTCGCGCGATCTAGCAAAACTAAAGCAAATGAAATTCTCTCTCTCTCTCTCTCTCTCTCTCTCTCTCTCTCTCTCTCTCTCTCTCTCTCTCTCTCTCTCTCTCTCTCTGGATTTGGCAAAAACAAAAAAATAAAAATAAAGTAAAAATAAATCCTCCACAATGCCCCTCAGCCACTTCGTGGCTGACAGGTATGGTCAATGGCATACAAGTATCCTGGACCAGGGTTCGAAACCCCACCGGTCAGATATGAGAGTCACTCTAGTCTTTGAGTGATTTCGCCTGGGGCTCTGATCCCGAGATCGTTAAGAGAATCCAGACTTCAATGTATTGATATGTATGGTTTATTTGAAATATACATATATATATATATATATATATATATATATATATATATATATATATATATATATATATGTGTATATATATATATATATATATATATATATATATATATATATATATATATATATATATATATATATATATATATATAAATATAAATATATATGTGTGTGCGCGCGTGTGTGTGTGTGTGTGTGTATAGTAAATGCTCCCCCAGGAAATGAGACCGAAATTATAAGATAGATCAACTTAAAATGGTGAGCTTTTGGTAAAAAAAAAAAAAAAAAATTAGGCTATGAAAAGTAAAATCCCCCTTTCTCTACAAAGAAATGTATTCAATCAGAGGGTCCCACTAGTATCAACTTATGCATCGAAAACTTGGGACCTTACTGGAGCCTTAGAACATAAGCTAGTTACAACTCAAAGAGCTATGGATAGAATAATGGTGTGAATAACTCTGAGACACAGAAAAAGAGCAACATGGATAAAAGAACAAACTAAAGTAATATAAAGGATATTTTAAAATGTAAGAAAAAAAATAGACATGGGCAGGACATATAATGAGAATGATAGATACCAGACGAACGTTAACAGAATGGGTCCTTAGAGATTGCAAAAGCAGGGGAAGGAAGAGAAGATGGATTAACGAGCCAAGAAAATTTGCAGATGTGGACTGGCATGGAAAGACCATAAATAGATGGGAATGGAAGAATATGTCTGAGGTCTTCGTTTTGCAGTGGACAAGTTACAGCTGAGGATAATGATGATGATGATGATATATATATATATATATATATATATATATATATATATATATATATATATATATATATATATATATATATATATATATATATATATATTTACTTAAATTAAGTTTTAAGGTTTATGAGTTTGTGGAGGTAATTTTATGTTATGTTTAAGGACTTTGAATACTATTACTCTATAACACGATAAAACTCACACACACGCAGATCAAATTGAATTTTCAACCCTTAAAAACGTCGCCTAGGATATACATCTAATCTAAAATGACTTAGGCAGATTGTTGACAAAGGCACCAGCCAGCCGTTGAGATACTACCACAAGAGTGTTATTGGGCCCTCTGACTGAGAGAGAGAGAGAGAGAGAGAGAGAGAGAGAGAGAGAGAGAGAGAGAGAGAGAGAGAGAGAGACAGAGACAGAGAGAGAGAGAGAGAGAGAGAGAGAGAGAGTAGTATATTGGCTCCCTTTCTGGTTACGGCTCATCATTTCTTTGTCTACACATACACCGAATAGTCTGGCCTATTCCTGACCCATTGCCCTCTATTCTCATACACCTGAAAACACTAGGATAACCGAAAAATTCTACTTCACTCAAAGGATTTACTACTGCACTGTACTGTTCAGTATCCACTTTCCACTTGGTAAGGGTAGAGCAGTTTCCTTAGCTATGATAAGCATCTCTGCTATGAGAAGAACACTGCAAAATCAAACCATTCTTCTCTAGTCTAGGGTAGTGCATTATCCTCTGTACCATGGTCTTCCACTGTCTTGGGTTAGAATTCTCTTGCTTGCAGGTACACTCAGACACACTTATCTATCTGTTCCTTATTACCATTCATCACTGGGCTATTTTTCCTGTTGGAGTCATTGTGCTTATAGCATCTTGCTTTTCTAACTATGGTTATAGCTTAGCTAATAATAATAATAATAATAATAATAATAATAATAATAATAATAATAATAATAATAATAATAATAATAATAAATCTATGGTGACTTGAGTAAGGAGATGTTAACCAAATATAGATCAATATGATTACTGATAAAGATTATATTTCAAATGATACTGATATTGCACAGGTAATCCCTATATAATTTCCTTTAATGTCACTATTCTAAATAAGTACAGTTGAACACAGAAAATCCTGGCACACACCGTAACACTTATTGTGTGGCAATTTCCTGTGTGTGACAAAAACCACCACCTCGGCCATCATTCCTTACACTATCTGTTTGGTTACACACCGCACAGTTAGGGTGTGTGAGGATGCACTTTCTCAGAACGAGGTGTGTCAAAAATTCCTGTATTCAACTGTACATTCTATTTTGAAAGATATTATACAGTAAACAAAATGTTACATCAACAAAAATATTAACACAAGGCTGCAAGATTACAATTCCTTTAATAACCAGCTTATGAAATTATAATATTCAAGTTTGATTCCTCAAAAATTTGATTATTGAATCCTGGTGTACTAGTCACAGATGGTAAGTTCCAAATAAACTATTTATAAAACTTTAATTGAAATGTATTTTTTTCTCTCTATTTAAGAATGCTGGCCATCTACTTAGCAATCACGGCCATTATCCAAATAGCTAACTGCTTACATGGAATATCCACAGGTTTGTGTTTTGTTTACTTTGATGTCTGACAGATTATCATCCATTTTTAAGAAACCAATAAATTATAACATGTATGAATATACTGGAGTAACATGAATAATCTTATGTACACATGTTAAATTATTGTTTAGTTGATATTTATACACGTCGTAAATAACCCATAATTAGTTTGTAATTTATGTATGTGTATATATATGTGTGTATGTATACAGTATAAGTGTATGTATATATATATATATATATATATATATATATATATATATATATATATATATATATATATATATATATGTATATATATATATATATATATATATATATATATATATATATATATATATATATATATATTATTATGTATATATGTGTGTGTGCATGTATGTATGCATATATGTACATAGAATTATAAAATATATGTTCACAATATACAGTCTATATATATATATATATATATATATATATATATACATATATATATATATATATATATATATATATATATATATATATATATATATATATATATATATATATATATATATATATACATACATATATATATATATATATATATATATATATATATATATATATATATATATATATATACATATATATATATATATATATATATATATATATATATATATATATATGTATATATATATATATATATGCGTGTGTGTGTGCATGTATGTATGCACATATGTACATGGAAATATACAATTCATGTTCACAATATACAGTCTATATATATATATATATATATGTATATATATATATATGTATATATATATATATATATATATATATATATATATATATATATATATATATATATATATATATATATATATATATATATATATATATACATTTACACACACACACACACATATATATATATATATATATATATATATATATATATATATATATATATATATATATATATATATATATATATATATATATATATATATATATATATATATATACATATATATTTATATATATGTATGCATACACATATAATATTGAAAAGGAATAAAGAATAAGTGTTCGAAGAAAACTCCTTATAAATAATGCTTACAGAATTATCTTTTTCTCCTTACAGAATTTACAGAAAATGCCTTTGAAGCAGCTAGTGATATCGTTGGATCCCCCGGAATAATAAATTCCACAGTTAGTATCATAACTAACGAAGTAATCGAATCGTCAACCATCTTCAAGGTTATTTTCATATCTTGTGTAATTTACGATACTTCTTAGTTTCACTTCTGGAATTTATAAGTTTTACTTTATACACTGACACCATACTTTGCAAATTGGACTAATTTCATTATGGCGTGACCGTATTTCAAATACCTTTCATATAGTTTCTTTGTGAAATTTACGATACTTCTTGGTTTCAATTCTAGAATTTACAATATTAACTTTAGACGCTGACTCATTTCATTATGCTGTGACCGTATTTCACATATTTCATTCTAATTGTTTATTACCTCTCATATAGTTTATTTATCAAATTTACGATAATTCTTGGTTTCGCTTCTGAGATTTACAATGTTCACTTCAGACGTTGACACCGTACTTTGCAAATTTAATTCATTTTATTATGTTGTTACCGTATTTCAAATATCTTCTTTTAAATGTTTATTAATTACCTCCCATATAGTTCATTTGTGTAATTTACGATAATTCTTGGTTTCACTTCGGGAATTTACAATATTCGCTTCAGACACTGACACCATACTTTGCTAAATGGACTCATTTCATTATGTTGTGACCGTATTTCAAATATTTTATTTATTTATTTTTTTAATACCTCTCTTATATTTCATTTGTGTAATTTACGATAATTCTTGGTTTCACTTCTGGGATTAACACTATTCACTTCAGACACTGACACCATACTTTGCAAATTGGAATAATTTCATTGTTTTGACCGTATTTCAAATATCATATTCTACTTGTTTATTACCTCTCATACATTTTATTGGTGTAATTTACGATAATTCTTGGTTTCACTTCTGGGATTTACAATATTCACTTCAGACACTGACACCATACTTTGCAAATTGGATTTATTTCACTATGTTGTGACCGTATTTCAAATATTATATTCTATTTGTTCGTTACCTTTCATGTAGTTTATTCATTTCCATATTTATCTAAATATCTGGCCGTCATTTTTTGATGGGTAGCGTACGCTAGTCCTATCATACTACGATAGACATCCAAAATTAAAAGTATTATTTATGAATATCAATGTACCAGCGTGTGTACGATATCCTCTTCACTCTGGAACCTCCTATAAAACCTGCATTACGGACTTAGATAAAGATAGTGCTTTATCTTCTTAGCATATTTAGGAGTAGCCGTTTTACAAGTATTGTAGCTAAAACCATAAGCTATATTTTTTCACAGGGCCATTAAATGTATTCAATCTAATATAAGATTATCAATTCACGTTTTGCTTATAAAATTTATGTTAAAATTTAGCTATCGGGATCTCCTGGCTATTACAGCGGTAACGCGTTCGCCTCGCAAACGCATGGCAGCAGATCGATCCCCGCCTGGGACCGTGAGTTTAAGCTGTTTACTGGGGAGGCCACTGCTGTGATTGGGCACCACAATGGGGGGTTGGGCTTGCCCGGCTGACGTTCTGGTGAGCATCTATCGTGATGAATTTGGAACTGAAACCAGACACCTTTACCTTTACCTTTATCAATTGCCTTATGATATAATAGAAGAATCAACGCTTTATAGTTATCTAAAACCATATCTTTTAATTACTGTTTTAGCATAATGTGGCAATACATTAGGGACTCTATTATAATACAAACACGCTGATGATTTATCTAAAATCCCTATTTACAATTACTAGTAATCTATTGACTCAAGTTTTATTCCAGCTGTGACTAAGTTGTGGAATGATCTTCCTAATCGGGTAGTTGAATTAGTGGATCTTCAAAAGTTCAAACTTGCAGCAAATGCTTTTATGTTGAATCGCCTGACACGAGTCTTTTTATAGTTTATACATGAAATATCTATTTTAAGGTTATTTTTTTAAATATCTTATTCTAATTATTCATTACTTCTTATATAGTCTATTTATTTCCTTATTTCCTTTCCTCGCTGGGGTATTTTCCCTGTAGGAGCTCTTGGGCTTATAGCATCTTGCTTTTCTAACTAAGGTTGTAGATTACCTAGTAACAATAATAATAATAATAATAATAATAATGATAATAATAATAATGATAATAATAATACTAATAATAATAATAATAATAATAATAATGGAGATAATGTTAAACGGTATATGATTTTTAAAAACTTATTAGCAAAAAGTTATCTCATTTTTGACGAAATCCTTCCTACTTAATATCACATAAATTAATTATCGATTATCTTATACTTTAATAGTTTTTCACTCTATGCATGACTTACTAATCCATTCTATAAGTCATTGAAAAACCACTTTTATGAGTAATTTTTCAGTTTTCAGAAAAGCGGATGTTCTCAAGCCTTGTTATTTTTACTATAGAATCAGAAAATGACACGCCTTTACTGATTTCCAGTTTGCATAAGGTAAGAATTTCCTCTTATCTAATTACTTTATATTAATCAAATTTACACTTTCTATTTATAACAAGATTTTATTTTCATGATAAGCTGTGTTGCTGCCACTATCTGAGTATTTTGGTTGAATGCATGATTTGTAGGGATATATAGAAATACTTAACGATGGAAAATGTATTGATTTATAGAAAATTTAGAAGTCAATTAAAACCATAATCATTCTGTAAAAAAAAAAAAAAAAAAAAAAAAAAAAAAAAAAAAAAAAAAAAAACCTCTGAAATAGTAATAATAAGTAATGTGGTGTATTTGCAAACACAGGTCTGTCTGCTGAGTCATCAGTAGCCATTGCCTGGCCCTCCTTGGTCCTAGATTGGGTGGAGAGGGGGCTTGGGCGCTGATCATATGTGTATATGGTCCGTCTCTACTGTAGGGGCATTGTCCATTCAAGAGTGGCCTTTAAACCTTTAAATCTTCGTAAAATGTAATCAATTCGTACAAACATTTAATAATTTTCCAAATAATAACTATGAAGCGCGAAGTATGAGATGATGAATAAAGAAGTATTGAATTAAAAGCTTAAGGTAGAGACATCTGGCAAAATCTATCCGAGGCCCTTTGCCTCAATAGGCGTAGGAGGAGTTGATGATGATTTCAATATTATAAGTAATTTTTTCTTTCAACGTACAGTCTGCAACAGAATTGAAGCTTTTTTTAATACGTAGATAATTAAGCCAAGCTTTATTTTTCTAAATGTTCTGCCAATTGGTCGTTGCCATATTCAGTAATTATGAAAATTTATTGTTTTGTCATGTGAAAATTCCCTTGCTTTGTTAGTGAAGAGTTTTACCTTTAAATCAAGAAAATATCTTTTAGTGAAATTCTAAACATGTATAGTTCAGTCAAAATATACAAGTGATTGAACTTGAATGATTCATTGTGTTCAATTTTGGGAAATATAGTGTTATATTATATACTATATATATCTCTGAATAACACCAAAAGATAGTAGTTGTAGAAATCACAATAGCAGTAGTAGTAATAGTTGTGCAGAACTCGGGCATTTTAATAGCATCTAGAGTGAGTGTATCTTACTCACTTAGTAATTTCTATTGTAAAATGCAAACTTTGTTTTACTTTACTGTTTAGTTAGTTGCATATACAATATATATCAACAGAAGTCAATCTTAATATAATATAACCTAATTGATTTCAATGAATATGAATCCTACAAATTATGATATATATATATATATATATATATATATATATATATATATATATATATATATATATATATATATATATATATATATATATATATATATATGTCTATACATATAAATATATATATATATATATATATATATATATATATATATATATATATATTACATATATATATATATATATATATATATATATATATATATATATATATATATATATATATATATATATATATATATATATATATATATACAGTCAGTCCTTAAGGTACGAACATCCAATTTGCGAACATTCAGATTTACGAATGCGACTACCACAGGTAGAAATTATGTTGAAACTCTGAGGAGTTTTGATTTTGAAACTAGTGACACTCCCGACTGGGTCCTGATACAGCCACCGCCATCCAGGACAGGCAGCGCTGACCCTCTTTATTCAAAATCTAATGTGTTGGCTATTGTAATCGTCACATCTGTTTATGTGTTTTACCACCGCCGTTTTTTTGCCTTATTGCCGTAAATTACAAAAAAATTTTGTACTCAAGCATTGCAAAGTAGATCAATACAGTTAAGTTTCTAGCATTAAATTCGTTAAAGAAAATGTTAAATGACCTTTTTTTATATTAATTTAAAGTGTAATGTAAACAAACACGGTAGTATCTACACAAACATAGTTCAAGTCTATGGCTATTTGTACCGTTCCATATTGATAATAACATAATTTACAGTATTATATAAAGTAATGCAATGTGATGAATTCAAACCATATATCTAATAATCTGATATTGATTCTATATGAAAGTGAACTATTTGTCGACTTCTGAAAGCTGTAGGCATTTGAGTTAGACTTTACATACCCTAAGACCAAATTAAAAAGTAAGGGTAATTGGACAATATCGATTTACGAACAAATTATACCTACGAACAGCCTCCCTGTCCCCATTGTGTTCGTTGGTTGAGAACTTTCTGTATACAATTTATGTTTGTGATGTCTGATAATCAAAGATAATATCTTTCTGCAAAGTTTAAGTCAAGTTTCAGAAAAAAAATAAAAAAAAAATAGTTTTTTTTTTCCATTAGAAATTTTATGCTGACAGAAGTTTCGAATTCCTTTTTCATACAAAAATATCTGGAAACTCAAAATCCCTTAACAAATTTTCTTAAATGAAAACTTTAATATTCTATGAAATTATTAATAAAATGAAAATTTCAAAATAATCTTAAAATACAAGAAATATTAATCTGAAAGATTTTTGTGATCATATGACTGATTCCACAAGCTTTACCCCTTTGTATAAACAAGAGACTAGATAAAGAAGAGTCAACAATTACTACAATTTTATATGTATACTTTTAATACTCGTATATCGCTCCATAAATTCCCTTCCACACTTTTCTTTGTATTCTTTAAATACTTGCATATGGCTCCATAAATTCCCTTCCACATGATAATCGATACATGATTTACAGTTACGCCAGGTGTCAAAATATCCTTTTCTAATGGTAATTGGAAATACTATTGAGCATCTGTCATTGATGATCGACTCTTTACATCGGGGGAACCTTCTGATATGGCCAACAAAGCTGCTGTTAGTCACAGGGCTTCCTTTGAATCAGATCAGTCTGGATATTAAGAAGACTCTCTCGCAAGTCAATGCCATGGTTCTCCATCAGTCCAAAGAACACGTAAACAGGTAATAAATAATTCCTCTCTGATCACATGCAATGAAATATTTGTAATCGCACAAGCAATGGTACATTAAAAATGTTATACGTTTCAATTTTATTTTTAGGTGGGGTTTGCACATCTATTTACCATTTAGTTTTCGAGATGAAATTGTCGCTGTTTGGACCCCAGATGAAAGGCTTAGTGTCACTCCAGGTCAGCAGTTATTCCATGACAAGTTCAAAAGGTGAATGCTATTTCATATTTGATACATACAGTTTATACCAAATCTACACACACACACACACACACACGCACACACACACACAAGTAAAAACACATTTATCTTTCCACTGCTAAATCATGGATGAACTTCTTGTGAAGTAAAACTTCCAGGTTAGTCACTTCATACATGCACTAAGAAGGTGCAAGCATCGGTAATGCTTAGGAGCCCCTTAAACACACTTGGGAATTCATTGCTATTTTACATGCAGTCTTGCCCATCATGGAATGATTATCAAGGCTTTTACTTCTCAATACATCATGTCTTTTGCACAATATATATATATATATATATATATATATATATATATATATATATATATATATATATATATATATATATATATATATATATATATATATATATATATATATACAATCTTTTTTATGTGTTCCTCTCCTATTATCACTTATTTATGATATATACGTTTCCACTAACCAGTGCTCGTCCATTGTTTCCGCATAACCCCCAAAAGACTTAAAACACTTTTTATTACCAATTTCTAGTGTCTTTATTTTCCTCAGTTCATCAATTCTTCGTCCAATACATAAACCACAATCAGCTCATCCCAAGTGAATTTCCAGTAACCTTTAATATCCAGACTTCCCTTCCATAAAGGAGACTTGGTTCAACAATCACTACATACTTCCTCACATTTATTTTGAATGACAATTCATGTCCTTTAACTTTTGTCACTTAGCCAATTATGTGACTCATCTCTTCTCTCTCATCTCATCATCTGACATATTCAATCCCAAACAATGATATATGACACACATTCCCATTCTCTACTAACCATGTCAGTCTACATTGTACCCTAGGTACCTTATTTATATTTCCATTTACTCATAACTTCCTTCTCTCCCAAACATTTTCAAACTTCTAACAGATTCTACAATTTCTCTCCACTATCCCCACTCTCCAAAGTATCATTTGTAAACATCAACAATCCCAGATCACATCCAAACTGATGTTCTTATCTAACAACTGTGATTTTCATGGCATACCACATCACTCCATCCATAAAGATGAGGAAAATCCACTCTCCTGCCTATACATCATACTCTAATATATCTTCCATTCAATTATAAAACTTTTAATTGCTCTCAATAACCTATAACATCGGCAAACTTTATATTACATCTATTTGTTTTGGCCTACGACTTTTCTTTTTTCTAGGTCAGAGTATTTCATACACGGTTTCTCCCCTACTTTTGAAAATCTGCAGTAGATGTTTTAAAACAACCCATGAATTTATATATATATATATATATATATATATATATATATATATATATATATATATATATATATATATATATATATATATATATATATATATAATATTTTTATCATGAATACTTGCGATTTTCCTTTTTCCAAATAAGACAGGATTAGAATTTAATGTCAAATTCCTAGTCAAGGGATCACAGACCCATAGGTATATTCCTTTTAGGATAAGTACTAATAGGTTAGGTTAGGTTGGTTAGGTTAGGTTAGGTTATTATACTTGGTAAAGGCTCCAAACTTTAGCAGCAAGTAAAAGTAGAGGTAATCTGTAAAGGTAGGTTGACACCTATGCACTTTTTTGTTGCGACGTGTTGCGACATGGGGTCACGCCTCCTTGTAAGAAAGTGTAACACATATCAGGGATGCTCGTGACAAGACCTTGCAAGAAACGTAAAATGGCACACCGTCACAAGCTTATTAAAACAGCTTTAAATTTTTTCGCGGCATGGTGCAAGGTGATGACGTAATACAATCACCTCGTAAGATGTCACGCACGTTCGTGCCATTTACGCCACCTTGCGCTAAGAACTCCGGCGTGGGACTTCTTGCAAGGTTTTACCCTAAAATGTTACCCCTTCTTGCACACAGCTTACGATGTCTGGCGAGCTGGTTGTAAAGTCGTCTGAGAGAAGTCGTGTTCTAAACGCTGATTGGTTGGAACCCGGGCCGAAAGGAATACCAAGTTCTAGTTGGTCGACACCGGTGTGTGGGTGGTAGTCTCATTTTCAGGATACTAAATGCATTCTCTACAACACGACGAATAAGAGACAACCTATAACTGTAGATCTCATGGGGAACCTGGAATGTGTGGGAGTATGGTTTCATCAGTGTTGTCTTGAGGGCGAAGGCATTATGTGGAAGGGTATTGGAGTGTCATCATTCAGCAGAGTGCTGTCCTCAGGAAATCCCACTGGGTTTTGCTCGATGGCATTATGAAGGCTATACTTGATCTAGGCTTCTCCATCACCAGCACTTCCTTCGGCACCTAGGTCAATGTACAAGAACTTGTACTTTGCACCTGCTACGGCCATGAGTATGATGCTGTGGAACTTCTTGTAGTTATAGTATAGTGATCTTCCTTCCCTGGGCTTCTTTATAAGGACATGCTTTTCATCAAGTGCCCCTCGACAATTATGGTAGTTCCACTTCTTTACAAATACTTCAGCGACAGTCTTCCACTCCTCGGGAGTTTTGGGACACTTCAGGACTTCATGTTTGTAGGTGTCGATGTTGGTTTTGCACACTTTAAGCCCAAATCTGCAAATATCACTCTTGGAGATTTGGAAACTATATTACAGACTTGTAAATGAGTCCCTACTTGCCAGGAAGCAGAGGGTGAAAGCCATTTTCAATTCCACTGTTAGATGATCTCTCATTCTCTTCTTTATCTTGGTGAACATTGGAAAAATACAGTCAACTACCATTGCAAACAATCCTGGTTCGTCCAGGATGAAGTTCTTGAACCCCTTAGGATCTCGGTTAGCTTTTATAGCAGCTGGTCATAATCTCCATGTATGGATCACCTCGTCTGCCATTCCCAGCACCACATTGCTCTTCAAGCTCTTTTTCTTGCTTCTGCCTGTGCCATCAATGCCACAAATGGTTCCACTAGTCATTCTTCGGGTCTTCTTGTCCAATACTTCTCGATGATATAGGCAGCAGTTATCAAAAGAATACTGGTAATCATGCTGTCTGCCTCCCGTCTTGTGTGGTACTCTTCATCCATCTTCTATGGCGGTCAGTAAATCAGTGACTTCCCCAGGCTTCGAGCACTATATATAGCCCTGGTAGCTTGGGCACATTTTATGTGATACTTCGTGATACTTCGCAGGTACCTCGCAACACTGATTTAAGTTACAGGTAGCTCGCAACACTGATTTAAGTTACAGGTAGCTCGCAAAACTGGATAAGGCACCTTGCAACACAGCGTAATTAAGTCGCAAGGGTGCATAAATACCTCATCTACTGATATGTAGCAAGGAAATACCTCGTCTACGTTGCAGCACTCTGCAAGACATCACTACACAACCTCGTGCCATACTCACATCACAATTTGCTCTTTTTTGGGGTGTTTCCACTATGAGGTGGCACGACCCCACGTCTCAACAAAAAAATGCGTACACGTTAACCCAGCTTAATACTTTAGTTAATTCAGGCATTTACCTTTATTTATACACAGCACTAAGGTTTGAATCAATAGTCAGGGTGAATTACACATCATAAAAGAAATATCTCTATGGGTATGTGATCCTACGGCTTAGTGAATTCGATATGAAATGGAATTTGTTCTTAGTTGAATATATATATATATATATATATATATATATATATATATATATATATATATATATATATATATATATATATATATATATATATTTATTTATTTGTTTATATATATACATATATATATATATATATATATATATATATATATATATATATATATGTATATATATATATATATATATATATATATATATATATATATATATATATATATATATATATATATATATATATATATATGTATGTATTTATATAAAGCCTGCGTCAGTAACACAAGCGCCGCTGAATACAATTTATTAAAAAATTTGTTCTACATTGCTACGTATATTATTTCCGAGAGATAAAATTTATAATTTTAACATCTGCTAATGATTTAAATGATATCGTAATACTAATTATGACAATTGATTTCGCACTCATCAGACTAACGGATGGTGGGCACTTATCAGTCACAACAGTCATCTATCCTCCCCACACCTACCCTCCAGGGGCATATAAGAACATTCCCAGCACCAATCAGCAGATGCCTATCAGTGGGCCAATGGTGGAGGTTCTAGAAATCCTTAGCAATGCAATCAATTTTACGTGAGTGTATTTTAAATTTTGTAATTACTGTTCTTAAACAACCTTTGACCTGGATTACTATGGTTTGTTATTTGTTTATTTATGGTCGTAGATTACAGGCAAGAAACGTGCTCCATGAATATTGTTCACACATTATTATTATTATTATTATTATTATTATTATTATTATTATTATTATTATTATTATTATTATTATTATTATTATTATTATTATTACAAGCTAAGCTAAAACTCTAGTTAGAAAAACAGGATGCTATGTGACCAAGGGCTCTAACAAGTGAAAATAGCCCAGCGAGGAAAGGAAACAAGGAAATAAATACATTATATTACCTGGAAAGCTGATCTTTATTGAATTTTTTTTTTATTTAACACAGTTCTTGTATTCAATATATGGTATTAATATGAAAAATACATAATCTCTCTTCTGAAATTTCTAGTAGTAGTTACCTATTGATTAAACTTCCGAATCCTTATTAGAAGAAATCCTCGTTTGAATAATAGCCCCTAGACTCCTAGAGCTTTTTTTTATATGCTAATAATTTCTTATTTCCAAAGATTCCTACATTGGTTAAATTTTAGATTATTTTATTATCTACCTCTTAATCTGTAATCTAGGACAATTTGCCTAAATATATTTTCTTTAGTAATAACATGGAAATGTTCTTAACTATATAGTCCAGAGAAATTTATATTATATTATATTATGTTATCAATTAATATTCTTTACATGATGATCTTCGGTACATTTTTGTTTTAATTGCATGTACACATTTTGATGAAATGCCCTATAAAATATGATTAATATTAAATAATCTTGGGTACAAATTTTTCCATTTGCATGAACACATTATAATAAAAAGCCTTATAAATTATGATTATTAGATAATCTTGAGTACAATTTTTTCCATTTCCATGTACACATTCTAGTGAATTGCCCTGTAAATTATGATTATTATTATATAACAAAATGATCAGCTTTATCTACAATTTTACTTAGGAAATCAAAGGAAGATTCTCTCTAATAATATACAGGTATGTTAAACTGCATGAAGCATATCACATCATAAATATAAAAAAGAAAACTGAAATAATAACAGCTTATATTTCCAGGTTCAGTGTTTCTCTCCCTCCAGATGTAGCATTTGGATATTTATTTCCTAATGGATCCTGGGGAGGAATGGTTGGGCAGTTAGCCAGAAAAGTTAGTTATTACTTCATATATAATTTAATTTACAGTCAGCATTTCATGCAGACATCTTGATAGAAATTACGACTTTTTGTATTTCTGTACTACACTTTAAACTAGATATCTTTCAAAATGCTTCCTGTGAAATCTAATCAAATTTAAAGGTATAAAGATTTTCAAAGCTTTTAACAAGAGACATGTAAATATTCCTAGTTTCGTCTTAAAATTAAATAAACTATATCATTTGAAATCAATCTAGCTCTTTCAGTCTCTTCCTCTTGCATATATTTTGCATAAAAATTTCTAAATATAGGAATTTACTATCAATTGGCCAGTAGGATCTGTGATAATATAAATAAGAGACTTAATTCATAATATGCATACATATATATATATATATATATATATATATATATATATATATATATATATATATATATATATATATATATATATACGTGTGTGTTTATATATATATATATATATATATATATATATATATATATATATATATATATATATATATATATATATTGTGTATATATATGTGTGTGTGTGTGTTTATGAATATATATATATATATATATATATATATATATATATATATATATATATATATATATATATATATATATATATATATATATATATATATATATATATATATATATATATATACATATATATATATATATATATATATATATATATATATATGCACATGTATATATATATATATATATATATATATATATATATATATATATATATATATATATATAAATATATATATATATATATATATATATATATATATATATATATATATATATATATATCGAAATATTTTCTAGGAAGTGGACATTGCATTACAACTCTTCAGCGTCTCTCTCCCAAGAGCAGAGGTTATTGATTACACAGTTCCCATGATGATTGAGATCGGAAGAATCCTATCACGGAGAGGAAAAACTGAGGTAGATCCTTGGGGATACTTCATGCCCCTTTCTCCGGAAGTATGGCTATGCCTACTTTCCTCCCTCTTCTTGGTTATGGCTTCTTCGTTCCTCATATCAGCTTTTGACACATCTAACTCCCGATCAAAGTATGCCTTGGAGAACTACATAAGGATACTTTTAAGCCAAGGTGAGTGATTGGTTCCCAGGGTTAAATGCATATACAGTATATGTTTGCACTTTCAACTATTTGTTTATTATTATTGAAAACACATCGGGTTTTAGAAGACATGGCATATTTTAAAGAGAGGTCTAAATTGGGAAATATATATCTGTTTTAGAAGACTCGTCATATTATACAGAGATCTAACTTGGGGAATACATATCTGTTTTACAAAACTTGCTATATTTTACACAGAGGTCTAACTTAAGAAATACCTATCTATTTTAGAAGGCTTGCCATATTTTATAGCGAGGACTAAATTGGGAAATAAATTTTATAAGACTTGCCATATTTTGCAGAGGGGTCTAACTTGGGAAATGCGCATCTGTTTTAGAAGACGTGGCATATTTTACAGAAAGGTGTAACTTGGAAAATAGAAGACTTAGCATATTTTACAGAGGTCTAAATTAGGAAATATATATTTGTTTTACAAAACTTCCTATATTTTACAGAAAGGTTTAAATTGGGAAATACATATCCGTTTTAGAAGACTTGCCATATCTTAGAGAGGTCCAAGTTGGAAAAACTTACCTATTTTAAAAGACTTATACATATTTTACAGTCCAACTTGGGTTAAAATCTATGTGCAGTGATATATATATTAAAGCACAATGAAGTAGCTACTGTTAGTAACAAAGCTACTCGCATATCAGGTTAGGTAGATCTCTAGATATCACTCTCCCCAGACAACAATTCATCAACAACTTTTCTCCAACTCCATGCAGCTCATTTAAAATTTTAGGGGTCATACTTGATTTCATGTAAATTTTTGAATAACCTATGTCCGTCTATTCTTTGGTTGTAAATAAATGGGTAAATTGGGGAGCTTACAAGATTTATAGACACCTGTTTATACTCTAAACATTTTCTTGTCAGATTTTTAGTGGCTGACTAACTTTTGAATTTGGAGATAACCTTGAACTCCAAAATGATTATCCCTGATCTCGATTTTAATACCTCATATTATAAGGTTGTCCTTAACACTGGCCAATCTTTGCTTTTACATTACCCTTAGACTACATCTTCCACCACATATTAAACGGTTCGACACTAATTTGGACTGCTAGAATTTTGTATCATAATACCTGACCCCACTAAGTTTTCTTCCATATGTTACTAAATAGTAAAGTCAGCTGAATTAAATAATCAAAACTGTAGAAATTCAGACCTTGTATAGAATTTTTGGAGCATATTTATATAATTCAGCTATCATCTATTTTATATAGTTATTTCTCTCAATTTATTCAATTTCTTTGCAGTTTTGCGTTTAAAATTTATTCTTTACTTCACCAATACTTTCCTGGTTTGGAAGACCTTGCCTAATGAATCACTTAAGCTTCTAGCATATTCGCTCTGCCATCTAGGGTTTCAACTTGCTAGCAATATTAACCTTCATAACATAGACCTCGTACTGAACATAACGTTATCTCTTCACCATTTATTTTTACTTCACCTATACTTTCCTGCTTTGAAAGACCTTTCAAAGCTTGTATCAATTTTTCCCCACCTGTTAGGGATTTACCTTGTCTGGTAAAATAAACTTTGTGATGAACATGATGTACAGTGGTAACGTGTTTGCCTATCATTCGCATGGCGGCATATCGATCCCCGCCCGGGACCGTGAGTTTAAGCTGTTTACTAGTGAGGCCTCTGCTGTGGTTGGGCACCACAGTGGGGTGTTGGGCAGGCCCATCTGACGTTCTGGTGAATATCTATTCTGAGAACTAAAACCAGAAACATTTAAGCCCTTGCTGTGGTTGGGCACCACAGAGGGGTGTTGGGCTGGACCAGCTAACGTTCTGGTGAGAGTCTATTCTGAGAACTAAAACTAGAAACCTTCAAGCCCCTGCTGTGGTTGGGCACCACAATGAGGTGTTCGGCTGGCCCAGCTGATGTCCTGGTGAGTATCTATTCTGAGAACTAAAACCAGAAACCTTTAATCTTTAACCTTTACTGACCAATCATTATATTTCCCAACAGACTCTGCTGTACCACATGCAAGTCAATGGTCCAAGGGAATAATCGTGGTTACTTGGCTGGTAGGAACACTGATAGTAATGAAAGCTTATGCGGGTAACCTAAGTTCCCTGCTGATTGTGAGATACGTCCCTCAACCTCACCATTCTGTCAAAGCTGTTGTGGATGACCCCAGAGTCATTTCAGTTATGTCAGGAGGTGGATCTTTCCAGCAAACACTCCATGTAATTATTTATTCGTTTTTAATTTTATTTCCTTTGTAAGTTCTATATAATTTCATATGGTACACTGTAAGCAATATACATGATCTTTGATGTGTCGTTTCTGCTACCTGCTGTACCTACTCACAACCTTCTAATTTATTTTAGTCCCTGCTTCGATTCTACCCCCTATAGTTTAACGCCCTTCAATTTACTCTTCATAGCACAAATGCTACTTTTTACGACATTTGTACCTCTGTGCTGAAAAGCCCATCTATATATATATATATATATATATATATATATATATATATATATATATATATATATATATATATATATATATATATATATATATATATATATATATATATATATATACATATGGATAGATATATGGATATAGATATAGATATATGTATATATATATATCTTTGGGCTCAAGCCATGACGTCCTGATGGAAGTTTCCTTTAGTAGCTTCCTGAGGGTATATATGACTACAGTAGCTTTTCCCAGAGAATTAAACTAAAGGTTTAATAGAATTCTAACTTCTGGCGCGAGTACCCTATATGCACCTCACATAGCGTTTAAGCTTCGAGAGGAAGGTGGCAAGTTATAGGAGGAGCCGTTGCAAAGTTATCCTCCTGCGTTACTGTTACTGTACCTCGCGACGTAAACAAATGGCAGCCATAGCTGTACGACATCTTGCCTGACGTCACTTCATTCCTAAACTTCATTCCTAACCTTGTAGCGTTCCTGCGTAGCTTGTTTATCCCAGTGTTCGCTATTTTGTTGCATCATGTCGCAATCATCAGCCTCGCCTTCTTCTGGAAAGTTGAGTACCATGTTCTTGTATTGTTAAACTAAGCTCTGGCCGTAAAGTAACGATTTTTTATCCTTAAATCTTATGTTTTGTGGTGGAGCTGTGCCTCGACCGGAAGCGTCATGTTACAACGCTGTTGTTCGCCTCGCATGCTTTATTTAGTTAGCCAGAACAACGTTACCGGTCTAATAACTAATTAAAATATCATTAGTTATTTAGTCTTCATTGCTATGAGTTAGTTATATTATGCCGACAGTATTCTACGGCGATCTGCGTTAGCCGTATCCTATGCTAGCCTACTAGCCTAACAATAGGCTCGACGCCTAAGTGTTCATGTTTACTTCCTGCATGATATAATAAGTGTTCCTAGAGTTATTTTACAAAATGAAGTTTTAGGCATTTATACATACAAGATTCAGTGATTGCACATGTGTTCTTTCACCTTCTAGGAAGCATACTAGGGGTTTCGGTGGTCTTACAATTGACTCCCTTACCCCTAACCTAACGTTGGGGCCCTTGTATGCTTCCTCACCTCCCCAGTTACCTTATTTAAGGTAATCTCCTCCCTCTGTGGTAGCCTAGGCTACATCCTAGCCCTCCATACCTTGAATAGCATTCAGGTAGGTTAGGCTAGGATTGAGTTGGGACAGAACCCCAGAGTACTAGTCGTTCACCCCAGCTCACCTTAGGAGAATGTTTTTCTCCTTCTGGTCCTTGCTGGAGGCTGAAGGTGGTAGGGCTCTGCCCTTTCCCCTAGTCTGCACTTGGTTGGGTCACGACCCTTCCTCCCTGTAGCCTAGCAACTTGTCCTAACCCTGTCTTGCCTAGTCTGGGAGAATGGTTCTCCTAGCCTAGGTTAGGCAGTCATTGGGATTCTGTTTCTTTAAAGGTTAGGACAGGACACTAGTGCTGTACCTAAGTTGAGCTAACCTACTTTAGGTTAGAGAGCGTTCTCTCCTCCCTAGATAGGCTAACCTAAAAACAGATTTCCTTTCCTTTGGGAGTGTAGGTGGGTGCTACGTCTCCCCCCCCCCCATCACTCCATCTCAGGACCCTTTTCCCTCCCCCTCTATCCCTTTGTGTTGGCTCGCCATCATACCCCTGTCCGCCGTCCTACAACTCCACCGCTTGCCGGCGGGTTGTGGGATCGATTTGGTCCTTCTATTAGGTAGTCCGTACTGCTACACTTCCCGCACATAGTCGAACTATGGGACAGTTTCAGCGGTCGGCCTGCCGGCGGAAGACCTCCCTTCTTTGAGTGTCCTCCGGTCCTCCCTTGGGCTGCCACAGGCAATATAGTTGTCTGCCGGCTCTCTGCCGCCGGATGAAAGGCGTATCCTCCCCTTTCATCTGAAACTCCTTCCGGAGGAAGACTAGAATGGGTACTGGCTATTACCCTTCCTTCTCTTCCCTCCTTGCTATCTCTCTCTCTATTCTGGTGTCGGTCCACTGCCGCCTCTGTCCTACCGGCGCTAGCCGCCGGCATCTTCGGTAACCTACCTGTCTCATTGAATGATGTCAGTGACGGTCTACCATTGCCGTTCGCCTGCCGGCTACCGGGGGTCGCCGTCCTGCCGAAGAACTGCCATTACCTGAGGTGCCATCCCTTCTCTCTGCCACTTAGACTGTAGGCGGCGATGGGTCCATCTTCGGTGGAGTTTTGCCGGCGCTAGACGGGCCTCCGGCACGACGTTAGACTGCCAGTGCTACTAGTCTTGGCTTTACAGTGGACAGTCACCCCTCTCCCCTGCCGGCCCGGTGCCGACAGATATTATTGTGCAGCTATGTATAATAGCCGGTACTCCTTTGGTATATCTATACCATAGAACGAAGACTATTGTGTATAGTTGACGGTAAAACATTTCCAGCATATTCTGTGCATTCTTGTGCAGTCCCTTGACGGGAACTAATCTACAAAGGGCTTAGCTTATCCCCTTTCTCTATATAAATTGAACGATTTCAGCTTCCCCCCTCTCTGTAATTAATTCCCCAGAGGAAGCATAAGCTTGGCTCATCCGAAACGGATGTTCTTCCTCTTCTGAGACCCTTATCGGTTCTATGGAATTAATTATAGTGTGAGGTCACGGCAATTGGATGGGAGGGAGTCACAAATATGTGTCTTTCCTACCTCCTTTCTAGCTTACCTATCCTAGGCTTATACACAAATGGAATCTTATATATAATAAGTTGCTAAATTAATCCTAATCTAAGATTACTGTAAGTCATATTGTATTGACTTCCAAGTACTCATTGTCTCTTTCTTTTACATGAGGAGTACGTGAAGTGTGAGAGCGCCTTCTGCAGTGTTCGTCGCCCTGACTTTTACGGTCATCACGCGTGCCGGACCCAAGCTGGATGCTCAACCAAGAAGGGGAACCTTCGGTATTGGGATCCGCAGACCTGTTCCGTCTGCAAAGGCCTTCTTGATGAAGCGTTTGATAACCCTCCGTCCGCGGAGGCCCGAGACAATGCCCGAGAGAAACTGCGCAAGTGGGTGCGCGGTTTTCAGAAAAACGCCACAGGGCCTTATCTCCCTAACGAGAAGATGAGGGCCTTACTCTTCCCTAAGGCATCTGTTGATGCCGTAACCCCCAAGGATGAGATCCCCTGTATCCAACTAACGGTTGAACCGGACGTTGCGGCCGCTCTCCAAGGCTGTCATATTGACGAGGTTGAGAGAATGTCGGATGTGTCCGAAAACACTGAAAGGACCCTCATGGCCGAGGGTCAAGAAGAAGAGGAGGATCAGGTGGAGTTCCCTGATTCTGAGGGCGAGATCACCCGTGCACCTTCTGTGGCTTCTGCTGTGGTTGAGGAGCCAGTTCCCTCTACTTCTGATGCTGCTGCTGCTTCGATACCCGTGGTACCGGGCATCCAGGATACCATCCAGGCTCTGGTGGCATTCCTGAATGAGAAGTTCCATGAAGGTCATGAGAACCTTAAGAGGGAACTCATAGGTGTTAAGAAAACGCCGAAGGAGATCTCTGTCAAGGATCTTCCTGCTTGCTCAGTGACAAACCTCTGGAGGCATGCTAAACACATGCCAATAACGACTGGACGCATCTTCATTAACGACAAATTGGGTGCCGTCCCCCTTGAAGAGGATGAGTTTTACCCTAATTTTGAAGCCCTAAATGTTGTCTTGAAGGCGGTGGAAGAAGGAAAGTCCTGCCCTACATTAGAGGAGTGTAGGCCTCTCTCCCTCGCCTTACCGCCTGACAATAAAAGCTGGAAGGACATCCAACTTACCTTCACGGTTGGAAAGTTGGAACCTGACGTCGCTGGACGTCAGTTTAATGAGAAACTTCCCAAGCTTAATGACCACCTTTTGCGTCGGGAACAAGACACCAAGGAGAGGGTGGCCGCCTCTCTGTCGCTTCAAGTACAACTCGAAGCAATGGCCGGGGACGTTCGGGTCCCGGGCTACTACATGGTTCTCATGAGAACCCACCTTGCTACCTTGCTGAAGGACTTATATAGCTTCATCAATGCCCGGAGAGCCTGCAGAGTCCGTGTTCGCTGATGCAGCTGTGAAACACGAACCCCGGAAACTGATCTCCTCCAACATCTGGGGCAAACACCTCTTTCCAATAGATTTGGTGAAAGAGATTGCGGACAAAGCTGCCACTGAAAACAGGAACCTTCTCAACAAGTGGGGCACGTCCCGAAAAAGGAAATCTTCTCAGGATGAAGGTCCACAACCTAAGAAGAAATCCAACAAGCCTAGACCCCAACAGCATCAAGCCAGACGCCAGTTTCCGGCTCCCGCTACTCCCCAGATAGTGGCCCAGCCGCAGCAAACCTTTCAGCTCCTTCGATCCTTGGGCACGCAGCATCGTCAAGAAGGCACTAGGGTGGAGTTGGATAAAACCACCTCCAATCTTCTACCAATTCTTCCAACCCTCAACCCCCATCCTAGAAGAATATGTCCTACAACTCTTGAACAAGAAGGTGATCAAGAGAGTAAAGTCCACCAGGCTCCAGGGAAGACTGTTTTGTGTTCCCAAGAAAGACTCAGACAAACTCAGAGTCATTCTCGACTTGTCCCCTCTCAACAAGTTCATTGCGAACAACAAATTCAAGATGCTGACTCTTCAACATATAAGAGCCCTACTGCCTCACAAGGCTTATATGGTCTCAATAGACCTGGCGGATGCCTATTGGCACATTCCAATGAATCACCAAGCTTCCTCCTACCTAGGATTCAGGCTTCAAAGAAGACAGTACGCCTTCAGGGCTATGCCCTTCGGGCTCAACGTGGTTCCAAGAATCTTCACGAAGCTTGCAGACACGATCGTCCACCAGCTACGCCTTCAAGGCATCCAGGTGATGGCTTACCTAGACAATTGGCTGGTCTGGGCGACATTGTTAGAAAGATGCTTGCGTGCCTGCAGAAAGGTGACCCAATTCTTGGAATATCTGGGTTTCAAAATCAACACCAGAAAGTCTCACCTGTCTCCAGCTCAGAAGTTTCAATGGTTGGGAATCCATTGGAATCTCAGTCACACAGTCTTTCCATCCCTCTGAAGAAAAGGAAGGATATAGCCAGATCTGTCATGAGACTTCTCAAATCCAAATGGATTTCAAGACGACAGCAGGAGCGGGAACTCGGCTCCCTACAGTTCGCTTTAGTGACAGACCCAGTGCTACGAGCACAGCTAAAGGATGCATCGGGAGTCTGGAGACGAAACACATCCATCGCTTGAAGAAATCTCAAGAGACCCTACCAACCAGGCTTCCCTCACTCCTTAAGCCGTGGTCGGAGGCAAGGAACCTGAAAAGATCTGTTCCTCTTCAACCACCACTTCCATCTATCAACATCCACACGGATGCCTCGCTAGAAGGATGGGGGGGGGTCACTCCCACCATCGACAAGTTCAAGGAACGTGGTCTCCCCTATTCAAGACGTTTCACATCAACATCTTGGAGGCCATGGCGGTTGTTCTCACTCTGAAAAAACTATCCCCTCATACTTCGATCCACATCCGTCTATCTCTGGACAGCTCCGTTGTGGTCAGATGTCTCAACCGTCAGGGCTCACGATCGCACCAACTCAACCAAGTGCTGTTACCCATTTTCCGCCTAGCGGACAGGAAGAAATGGCACTTGTCCGCAGTTCACCTACAAGGATTCCGCAACGTGACGGCGGACGCTCTATCGAGGACAAGCCCAATAGAGTTGGAATGGTCCCTAGACGCAAGATCATTCTCCTTCACCTTCCGTCAAGTCCTGGAACTGCAGATCGACCTCTTTGCGACGAGCGAAAACAATCAACTTCCTCTATACGTGGCCCTATATGAGGACCCCAAAGCGGAAGCAGTGGACACCATGTCCCTGGACTGGAACAGATGGTCCAAGATTTACCTGTTCCCTCCACCCAATCTTCTGCAGAAAGTCCTCTCCAAACTGAGAACCTTCAAGGGAACAGCAGCCCTAGTGGCTCCCAAGTGGCCCCAGAGCAACTGGTTCCCCCTAGTCCTGGAGCTACAGCCCAAGCTGATCACTCTGCCGGGCCCAGTTCTCTCCCAGCAGGTGCAGAAGTCGACTGTCTTCGATTCATCAAAGAAAGTCCGAGACCCTTATCTCATGATTTTCTCTCCCTAGCTGTGAAGAAAAGGTTTGGAATCTCAAAGAAATGTTTAGACTTCCTAGAGGAATATAAGACAAAGTCTACCAGAAGGCAATATGAATCATCCTGGAAGAAGTGGGTGTCCTTTGTCAAGGCAAAAAATCCTACGGAAATCTCCATAGATTTTTATATGTCCTTCTTTATTCACCTTCACGGAGAAGGCTTAGCAGCCAACACGATTTCTACTTGTAAATCGGCCTTGACAAGACCACTACTGTACGCCTTCCAGATAGATCTGCCCAATGAAATTTTTAACAAACTTCCGAAGGCATGTGCAAGACTCCGTCCTGCACCCCCACCGAGACCCATCTCCTGGTCTCTGGATAAGGTGCTCCACTTTGCTTCTAGCCTGGACAACGAACCTTGCCCTCTGAAAGACTTGACTAAAAAGTGATTTTCCTTTTTGCTCTCGTCTCGGGAGCCCGAGTCAGTGAAATAGTGGCATTATCTAGAGAAAAGAGCCAGGTGCTCGAAGTGAAGAGATTCGTGGTAGCCACAGGTAGTGTATTAAAACCTGCTGCTTAGTGCTGCGTAGAACAGTGAGTTATTTCGGGACTCTAACTCAATGGGTGCCTGTGTTGACCCTAGTGCGATACATAGTGATTTCAGGTGACACTTAGTGTCTCAAAAGACTGTTCTTCCACAAGGTGAAGTGACATAGACTCTAACACGTGTGCCACATGTTTATTGGACATGAAGTGTATTATGACTTTCAAAGACTCTAGTTCCCCTGGAACTAATGTGTGTAAAGGCAAGTTCTTCCCTTTTAGATTCCACATCATCGTCTTTCTTGGTCCTTAGTCTATGTTTGTTAATCAATAATTTTGTTGTAGATTATTTACCTTGTTTTATTTTATTGCAAATTTTCTTGAATAAAATAGAAAATGTCGTTATCATATGCGTCTTATTTCCCCCTTCCATATGAAATAAACTACTGTTACAGAGTTTTAATGCCCCTAACTATTCTTTATTATATTCATGTATTATATTACTCCTGTCTGAGATATGCTCACCAAAGCAAGTGAAATAATGGTTCCTATACAAATATCTAACTTTCCTGATCTGTCCCCGAGACCGGCACGATCCTCGCCTCCAGGTGAGTTTATCTTCATCAGGGTACTTCGAGATGTTCCTCTTGTCCAAACAGGACCTCCCTTCCAGGGGGGCAGGAAGCCATGTCATAGTTTATGCCACTGGTAGTGACATTTAACGGAGATGTCACGGTCTCTAAGGTCATCAGACCAAAGGAATATTGTTTGAAATAGAAGGCACTTTTGAAACGGGGAAAAACCACGATACACTAATTCTCTGGTACACTTCCATCAGGACATCATGGCTTGAGCCCCAAAAACGGATTTTGAGCGACGCGAAAAATCTATTTTTGGGTGAAATGGCCATGACGTCCTCGTGGACCCGCCCTATTGTTTCTATTTTGGCCTGTCAGGCCCCTCCCTTTTTTATTGCATCGTGGAGGTTGACAGAAACGCTAAATAGGAATGAAGCGGGCGGATGTGAAGTCAGTCAAGATGGCGGACAGCCATGGCTGCCGTTTGTTTACGTCGTGAGGTACAGTAACAGTAACGCAGGAGGATAAGTTTGCAACGGCTCCTCCTATAACTAGCCACCTTCCCATCGAAGTATAAAAGCTATGTAGGGTGCAGATAGCCATGTGGCGTGTCAAGCATACGTCCCCTGTTGATACACGATATCCTGAAGGGAATCCTTTAGGGTACTCGTGCCAGAAGTTAGAATTCTGTGAAACCTTTAGTTTAATTCTCTGAGAATATTTACTGTAGTCATATATACCCTCAGGAAGCTACTGAAGGAACCTTCCATCAGGACGTCATGGCCATCTCACCCAAAAATAGATTTTTCGCTTCGATCAAAATCAGTATATATATATATATATATATATATATATATATATATATATATATATATATATATATATATATATATATATATATATATATATATATATATATATATATATAAATTTATAAATGCATGTGTGTATGTGTGCTTGTGTAAGAGAGAGAGAGAGAGAGAGAGAGAGAGAGAGAGAGAGAGAGAGAGAGTCTGGTTATTATGGTTAAGTAATTCCCTAGTATAGTACAAAAAAAAACATTCTTATTTACGCAAAAGCTTTTGTTACAGAGAATTATATTGCAATTGTATACACATAACGTTGTTCCTCAATTATCAAAGTTACTTCTAAAGGATTTTTAAAAGTGGGTTGAAGAAATAATGAATATCTACCCACTCGCTTAATCTTTTTCTCTTTTTGATCAGAGCATCAAGTCGGGAGTCTTCAAACAGTTAGCAGATTCAGAAGCAAAAGGAAAGTTGAAGTTTGTGAGATTCACTCAGTTCTATGATATTATAGATAAGGACATTTCCAAGGGCACCCACGTGATTTTAGGAGAGAATTTACCACTGAATGTGCTTACTACTAAACATTTCTCAGAAAAAGGTGAATTGCTCTGTGATGTTTATAGAATTCACTGGATAATTTCTGAGTGGATTGTCATATATAATATAGATTGGATTCCTGTAGCAAGCTGTTTTTTTTTTTTTTTTAATTAATTCTTTTGAGGTACACTCAGACACACTATTCTCTCTTCTTTCTCTTCCTTTTGTTTTTGTTTTTTTAGTTTATATATGAAATATCTATTTCAATGCTGTTAGTTCTTAAAATATTTTTTTTTTTATAGTTTATATATGAAATATCTTGATGTTTATAATGTTCTTAAAATATTTTATTTCAATTATTCATTACTTTTCCTGTAGTTTATTTATTTCCTTTTTTCCTCTCCTCGCTTGGCTATTTTTCCCTATTGGAGCCCTTGGGCTTATAGCATCTTGTTTTTCCAACTAGGATTGTAGCTTAGCTACTACTACTACTACTAATAACAACAACAACAACAACAACAACAACAACGACAACAACAATGATACTAATAATAATAATAATAATAATAATAATAATAATAATAATAATAATAATAATAATAATAATAATAATAATAATAATAATGGCAATACCATAACACAACAGCAACCCACTGTCTTGGGTTAGACTTCTCTTGCTTGATGGTACACTGGGGCACAATATTCTATCTAATTTCTCTTCCTCTTGTCTTGTTAAAATTCATTTAGTTTATATAGAAGATATTTATTTTAATGTTGTTACTCTTCTTAAACTATTTTATTTGTCCTTTTTCTTTTCCTCATTGGGCTATTTTCCCTGTTGGATCCCCTGGCCTTATAGCATCCTGCTTTTCCAACGAGGGTTGTGGCTTAGCAAATGATGATAATAATACTAATAATAATAATAGCAACGACCCATGTTTTTACTATTATTTCACTAAGAATGATCTATTTAGGCAATTCCTTTATATACATATTCGTTTATAATAGACTGACGCTACAATAAGTGAGTTTACGTCGTAACATCTACACCTGACGAAATTATCTACGACTAATATAAAAAAGTATTAATAATAATAATTGTTAAAAACGTTTTGCTGTAAAAGAGTTTCTGGGTTTAATCATTAGTTTATATCTCTATTTATTTGGCAATTCATGTTTCATCTTTTCAGGAACATGTTTGTTCTACTTCTCAAAGGAACTTTTCTTCTCTCAAATATTGGCCCCGACTGTACAGAAAAACAGTCCCTTCGTTTCGTCGCTCAACAGAAGGTATTGAGATATTGATAAATCTTTGATTATTTTTCCATACCATGCATCTAATATTATTGTCATAGATGCAGGTTTCAAGAAGAGTATTTAAATCATATATCAAGATTATTAATTGAAATCATCATCATGAAAAAATATTTTGCCAACTCTCCTTTCAGGTAATAAACAGGAAGTGAAGCCTCTATTATTTCGTCAATTAATTTTCTTAATCTTTCTAATTGACGGCGTCAATAACCGTAGATGTCAGGATGCCAGAAAAGCTCAAATCAATCAATCAATCAATCTTTTTAATTAAATTATACTCATGTCTAGGCCTTCTTCCTTCCCCTTTTCCCCTATTTTCTGGAACTTGTAACAGGCCTTCTTCATACTAATTCCACCACTTGCCTACTAGTACACGTCCGACCAACTGTTCCTTATCCTTTCTCATCACATGTCCAAACCATCCATATCTTGGAAATCTCATTATTTTATCCAGCGCCTGAAGACAAAATCCCTCTACTATCTTTTCTATTCTTATTTTTTTTTCTTAAACGGCATTTTTGACATATTAAGTTTGGTTTATAAAGTAACAGTTATGACCTAATATCTTAATTACAAATTATATTTTGAAAAAAAAAAAAATGTAAGTACAAACAGGATTACTTTTGACATCTCTTACCAATACTGTATCCATTTGGAAAAAAAAAAAAAAAAAAAAAAAAAAAAAAAAAGCCGGACTTCCCAGTAGCATAGTATATATTCAGCAAATAGATATATCTTCTGTACATTCTGTAGTAGTTCACAGACAAACTAATGTGTTAGTGTGTCAAATGCATACATCATATGATAAAATATTCATGAGTTTATGAACATATAGGAATTAAAAGAACATTTGACTAATATTACGGTTTTTAACCTAATTCAGTACTACAACCTTATGCCCAAATGAGATATAATTGATTAAAATAGTTTTTTTATTACAGTGTTAGAGATGACTATTTTCTGAACTGTTTTACATGATTAAGGATTAAACAAACTTAATTTCTATTAACATTAAGTCTAATATTGAATTGTGCACGAAACATCAAATACTGATCACTTTTGAATATTTCTTATTATTGGTGAATTAATAATTTTTTTCTATCACAAGAATCCAGATGATAACTGAAGGCGGACTCTACAATCATTGGCTAGATAAGGTGTTTGTCAATGCTTCCTCTTGTAACAAGGCACCATCTAAAATCCTTATGGAATCCTCCCTGTCACTCTATAATGTTTGGGTAAGCATCACGCACCTAATGTATACTGCACAATACATATGGATATAGGAGTGAAGAGTTGCATATACAGTAATAGTGTTATGTGAACATTAATCATGGAAAATAGGTCGCGTAATGTATTTTCTTTCCATGAGGTTAGTAATTAATGATTTTCATATTTTACAGGGTATGTTTATCACCTTGAGTTGTGGATATCTCTTCAGCCTGGTTCTACTTTGTCTAGAATGGGTTATCTATTATCTATACAAGATACAGCAATAACTATTGATGGCTACGGTGCTACTCAGCTTGAAATTAAGCGAAAAAACTAATCATATAGTAATGAAGAAACTTGAGAACTGATAACGATATAAAATGTTCCCTCTACATATTATTGAAACAGTTTTATTTAGTTTATATACAAACTACATGCTTATAAAATAAAATGTATGTTGAATTGAATAAACTATTGCTTATCCTTGAATACGTATATGTAAGTATAGAGTAAGAATTACTCCAACTTCAAACCGCATTACGCTAATTTATATATATAAAAAATTTGGGTCCCCCCCCGATAATCAAATCTTTCCACACCACTTCTATATATTGGTCCTTTTCTTGTTAGGTAAAACAGGTACTACATGCAAACTTTCTTTCATAAAGATACCATATATTCTCATCAATTAAAAAGATGATAGGCCGGTACACATTTGATTACTTTATGTAGATCACAATATTAGCTATAGTTTTTACCTCTTAGTGCTCATCGTACATATAACATCCTTTGTACCAAATATAATAAAATCAAATTACTTTGAACTATAGTTCCCTACATAAGAACGAGATGCATTCCAACAACTGTTTCTTGAGTGGTAAGTTCTTTAGTCCAACATAACTAGCCATGGTTTCCATCTCATAATTCCCCAACACTTATCCAAACTCACATTTAATAGCGAGTTACCCTACATATATATCAAGATCTCTTATAGATATTAGTGCTCAATAAAGATAGCTTTTAAAAAGAAGTTTATTTGAGTTTTTCTCTATTTGAATCCTTTTGATCTATCATTCACTGGCTCTCAACTTTGAAAGTTCTTATGTTGAAAATCTTTTATGGCGGAGACTTCTCTTTTTCTCTCCTGTTCTTGCATACTTTCCAAATGCAAGGCTTGTATCCATCTTGTCTCTGTACTGTCTCATTACCCTTATGTCCGTACTATCTATTCAGCCATCAATGACATCCGTGGGTATGTGTGACAGGGTATTACTGTAATTATGTCTACATAATTCCTTAAAAAGAAGTACCTCTTAAATCATTGCAGATATTTAGCATTTTTTGCCTGGTTTGTTCTCTAGTTCGATTCCTTCTACATATTCAAGTTAAATTTACTGAATAACTTGAACAAAATCACACTCAGTATATCATAAGATAATTTATAAATTATATTAAGCAATGTGCGTAGCTCACAACGTTAATAATTCAATAAAGGCATCTTTCCATACGTTGGTAATTCATTTTCTGTTGATATATAGTATAAGTTCCCTTCGCTAGTCTTCATCTACCACTTTAGATAATTGAATACGAAAAAGAATAAGATTTTCATTAACACAGTTTCAGCGAAGGGATGGGTGGAAAGATTCCGCAAAAAAACAAATACTTCACATTTCCATGAACACCTTTACATACTTCAAAACTTCAAAATTACCAACAAATAATTTATCAAAAGTTTTTTTTACAAGATACTGGTACGGATGTGCGGATTTGGGTAGACACTGGTACTTGCCATTCCCTTCTACCCAAGTCCCTCTCAAGGACGTGACATAGTCGTTCTTAGCCTACTGACCTTCGCCCGGTAGCTGCCGATGGATCTGAGATCCCCACTCACGAGTACGAGCCACTCACACAAACGTTTGCGAGCACCGAATGCCATTGGATATTCCTTATTGGCGACATAGCATTACCACTACTCGGTGCTGATTTCTTCGCACATTTCCAGTGAGGGGTCCCCATTTTTGGAACAGTATACCAGTCTCTTTAAAGGAAACTAACTCGTTACCGTCTTTTAAATACAAATTAAAGAAACATCTTTTAAATGGTATTTGATCTTTATATTACATCTAACATTTAACATTTTATCTACTTATATTTATATCTATATCCAAAAATGTTTTAATCAGTTTAATTTTACCTTTGAGCTTTTAAGATTTTTATGATGTTTTATGGTTTTCAATGTTTTAACAACTTATATTTCTATCAATACTTTTAATGTTCTAATAATATGGTTTTTTTATGCTCTTAACGTTTTAAATGCTTATGTTTTTATCAATACTTTTAGAACTATTATATATTTTGTTTTTCTCCTGACTTTTATAAGACTCGTGATTATAGTTTTAAATGTTTTTTTTTAATTATTTTGAGTACGTATATTTTTATAAATACTTTTAAAACTTTTATATTATGTTTAGTTTCTCTGTGTACTTGATGCTTTGTATTATCCTTAACATGGATATTAATACCCAATGTATAAATTGGAAATAAAGAATTATTATTATTATTATTATTATTATTATTATCCTGGTTGATGTGGGGCATCGGCTATTAATCAATGCAGACTCGTATTCGTTGACACCTTTTCAACCCACCCCTCCAACCTGGCACTTCACATCAGCGCACCCACAGAGGCTTAAGCCCACCTCCTCACATCATACCCAGAAGTCTTCCGTCCTCAACTTCGCTAAACACCCACGGTTCTCGCCAAGCATACTAATTTATTTATCACCATATCAAGACGACAGGCACTCCAATGTTGGTCAGATTCAGGCGTCAGGCCCCGGATCATTTGGCTGAAATGGAAAAATTGGGCCTTTGCTAAAAAGCCTCAAGACCATGGTCGTCGCCCTTACACATTTTCCTGAAGAAGGATGGCTCCCTGTGACCTTGTGGGGATTACAGGCGCCTGAATATGCAGACAAAATCAGATCACAATCCCTTCCCAAACATCGCAAATGTACCTCCTACTGGTAGAAAGAAAAAGTTTTCTCCATGTTCAACGTCATGAAGGGGTATAATCAGGTGCCCATAAACTAACATGCCATCTGAAGACTGCCATCACCACTCTCTTCAGTACATACAAATTCAATTATGTCTCTTTTGGACTTTGTAATGTTGGGATCACTTTTCAAGGCATCATGGATGGCATCATAAAGGACCTACTCTTATGCGTATGTTATGTAGACAACATACTTGTGCTCTATTCCTCCAAAGAGGAACACCTCCGTTACCTACACACCTTTCTCGGCCACTTACAACAGGATGTCCTTATAGTCCAGTATGACAAGTGTACCTACGGCGCCAATGAAAAAATTGTTCTTAGGGCACCGCATCACTCATGATTGCATCCAGCCCCTCCCTGAGAAGGTAGCAACTGTTCAGAATTTCTCCACACTCTCAACCATGAAAGCAATACAAGAATTCTTGGGTATGATTAAAAATTATTTCCGGTTCCTGCCAGGCCATCACCACCACGCTTGCCGATTCTAAGTCTCTCTCAAGGACAATCAAAAAGACCTAAAGTGGGGTCTCCTTCAAGAAGAGGCCTTCTGAAATGAAAAAAAAAATTCTTTAACAACCACTGCTACTCTCATTTTTTCTGTGCCACATGCCCCTGTCCCTGTCTCCACTGATGCCAGAGACGTCACAATTGGTGCAGTACTCTAGCATATGGTCAACGCATAGCCCCGCCCATCACCCTTCTCCAATAGAAAACTGTCCAAGGCAGAATCTGGCTACTGTACCTTCAATCACAAATTGCTGATGGCGCACTTGACTGTCTGTCAATTTCGCCACTATTTAGAAGGTACGCCCTTTATCACTCCCACAGACCACATGCCTCTGGTGCACGCCTGCACTCAACAGTCCAACATCTGGTCTGCCCGTTAACGCAAACGTGTCTCTGCCATAGTTGAATACAAATGCGCCCTTTAACACGTCCTTGGGAAATTGAATCTCATTGCCAATGACCTGTCAAGAAACACATTGGCCACCATTCACCTGGGATTGGATTACAATTCCTTGGCAAAAGCTGGCAAAAAGATCCAGAGTACCAGGAAAGTAGGACATCCTGCACATCCCTTCGTTGGGAAAATGTCGCCATTGACAACTTCAATGCCACCCACCTTTGGGATGTCAGTTTTGATAGACCAAGACCATGGATACCTACTTCAATGGGCAGACAGGTGTTTGACTTCATTCATGGCCTCTCACATCCTTCGTGCCAATCTACTGCACAGCTACTAAACACAAAGTTCATGTGGCACGTCGATACTAAGGAGGTTAAAAATTAGCTTCGCTCCTGTACTTCATGCGAAGCTTCAAAAGTAAATTGACAGACATATTCAAGAGTAGGTACCTTTCCTCAACCTCAGTGTCATTTTACCCACATTTACATCGATGTAGTAGGTCATCTACCTACATTACAAGGACATCGTCACCTGTTTACCGTCATTGACCGCTCCACGCGTTGGCCTGAAGCCATTTCCATGCATACTGCAATATCTGCCTCATGTACACCTGCCTTACTTTCAAGGTGGATAGCAAGATTTGGTATCCCTGAGCATATTACTTCTGACTGGGATACCCCTTTCACCTCTCAATTGTGGACTTCATTAGGAAATCTCCTTGGCATTACACTACATCAGACAGCCGCCTACAATCCTGTAGTCAAAGTAGTTGTTGAACGTTTACATCACACCCTCAAAGTAGCTTTGATGTCTTTCTGCAATGACTTCAACTGGTTTACTCAGCTACCTACCCTGGGTCCTCCTGGGATTAAAGACCACTCCTAAGGATGCGTTGCATGTCTCAGTAGCAAAAATAGTGTATGGGGAGCCATGTACCACACGTGTTTCATACACGTTCATACAATGTATTGATATTGCATTTTTTCAAGAGCTCTCTCCCACATTGATAAGAGAGAAACCTTTTTTAAGCTTTCCGTGGTTTTTTTTTACTTTTTTTGGATTCTTATGACATTCTTGTTCCCAACTACTTTTATATTAGTTCGTTATCTGTGGAATAAATTTCACTTGCTTTAACCTCTCCCCTTCCTTTGCACCTATCAACCATCTCGCACAATACACAACACAAGCTGGTGCAATTCTACATATAGTTAAGTAGCATTGTTTAATCCACTATTGAGATCAAAGATGGTATGGTGAAAAAGATAGACAGAATCTTGATATATTTCGCAAGTTAAAGACCAGTGTGTTTCAGAACATTGACCACCAAACTCCAGGTATATAAAATAGTACCTTATCTATGTTCTACGGTGTAGAAACCTACACTCTGTGTTATTTCAATTTAAAAGAAATTTGAGTATTTTCATATTTCCTGTTTGCAGAGAGTTCAAACTATCACTGGAAATAATCGGACTCGGCACAAAGATTCAGAAACAAAACATAATCAAAAGTATAGAAGCCATGCTCATCAA
>NC_090725.1:308241954-308266954 GCF_036898095.1 Palaemon carinicauda | reverse complement strand
AGTAAAGTGAAAAAAAAAAAACATGTAAATCCTGAGTAACATTATGAGACGAATAGGGAGATAAAGTTAAGAAAAAGGAATTATAAGCAATAGCATATGATGAATAGGGAAGCCAAGTGAAAAAAAAAAAAAAACAAATTAAGTCCTGAGTAATAGCATTAGATGAATAGGGAGATCAAGTTAAAAAAACATTTCAATGATAAGTAATACCATATGATGAATAAGGAGGTCAGGTTGGAAAAAAAAAAAAACATTTAAATTCTAAGCAATAGCATATTGGGGGAAAACAATTCATTTGTGTACGTTCCTCTCTGATTTCAGATCATGAACTATATATCCCCATTACAAGAGGAAGACCTCGATGTCAGAGCTTCCTTGGTCGGGTTGTGGTTAAGAGGAATGACAGCTCATGCTATTGCAAAGCGAACAGGTTTCAGCCTCTCTACAGTATACAAGTGGATTAGGAGATGGCAAACGGAGGGACACGTGCATAGCAGGAAAAGTGTCTCGAAATTACTTCAATCCTTTCCTACACAAAATTATACAGGTTCTCATTTGAGAGCATATCCAAGTTTCTGCAGAGCGTGTTTGAGCAAAGTTATTCTTTATTACTGTAACTAGAAAAATGCCGAGATCAACATAAATCTATTAATTACGTATTGGAAAAATAATCTGTGGAGTTATTCTTCATTAATATAACTAGAAAAAATGCAGAGATTAACATGAAACTATAGATTACTCCCTGGAAAAAAATCTGGATAGTTATTCATCATTACTGTAACTAAAGAATTTCAGAAATCAACATAAAACTACAAATTACTCCATGGAAAAAATCCTGAAGAGCAATTTTGAGCAAAGTTATTCTTCATTACTGTTACTAAAAAAATTAAGAAATCAACATAAAACTATAAATCACTCCATGGAAACAAAATTCTGCAGAGCAAGTTTGAGCAAAGTTATTTTTTCTTTGCTGTAACTAGAAAAATGCAGAAATCAACATAAAAACTATAACTTACTCCATGGAAAAAATTCTACAGAGCATGTTTGCGCAAAGTTATTCTTCATTACTGTAACTAGAAAAAATGTCGAGATCAACATAAAACCACAAAATACTAAAAAAAAAAAAAAAAAAAAAAAAAAAAAAAAAAAAAAAAAAAAAAAAAATATATATAAACTGACGTATTGCTCAGCTTTTAAAAGGGGAAAATAGGATGCTTACAACCAATTGGATCTAAAGTATTTGATATGGAAAACACCCCTGTTAGCTGTTTAATAAAATAATCCTTCAATGATTTTGATTGAAAAATGAAATTGATTAGTTAACTTGCAAAGGGAAAACCTAATGAAAATTGATAGAAAACTCGTATTCAATTATATTCCATTCTATTCATTTTACAGTCATTCATGCAAAGATTTTTTAGCAAATGTTTGAATAAAAATAATATACCCATAAACAATGACCTTACATTACCTCTAAAAGCATGATATAATTCAAATTCTTTCAGTAGGTGCAATAAGCATAAGTTTAGTAATGTAATATGGTTAAATTCTTTGACTCTGGTGAATTACAATCATCGACATATTTAGCCACCTAGTTATAAATCGTAAATATTTACTTGGTACTTATTCAAAGAAGAAAACTATATACTTTTGGTGCTCTGACCATTTCCAACAAAGACTTTGACAAAAAAAGACTGCTGCAGCAGAGAGAGAGAGAGAGAGAGAGAGAGAGAGAGAGAGAGAGAGAGAGAGAGAGAGAGAGAGAGAGAGAGAGAGAGAGAGAGAGAGAGAGAGAGAGTAGTTATCCTTGAAGACCTAGCTGAAACAGTTAAATAACAAAATATTAGTTCATGTAAATAATTAACAACAATGATACCTTATTCATTTCCTTATTTCCTTTCCTCACTGGGTTATTTCTAACCTGTTCGAAGCCTTGGGATTATAGCATCCAGCTTTACCAACTAGGGTTATAGCCTTGTTAGTAATACTAATGATAATAATTACGTTCAAATTAAATCAATTGCTTCTCAGCTGAAGGCTTCTTTTCAAAAGACAATTAATGATGATTAAAGTCTTTAAAACAGAGCAAAATAATAATCAAGTGGTATTACACTAAACGTTCCAACCAATATAAAATTTGTGTCGTAGATCTAATATAATGCAGCAAAAGTTGTACTCAAAACATCTAATTGAAAATGAAGGTAAAGGTGTCTGGTTTCAATTCCAGTATTATCAGGATAGATGCTCACCAGAAAGTCAGCTGTGCAATCCCAACACTTCACCCTGAAGTATCCAACCACAGCAGTGGCCTCCCCAGTAAACAGCGTAAACTCATGGTCCCGGGCTGGGATCGATCTTCTGCCATGCAAATGCTAGACGAATACAGCACCACTGTACTAGCCTAGACAAACATTTAACTACTTTTTATTGTATAAGAGGTTTGTGAAATGCGAAACAGATTACCCATAAGGTCCGTTTTTGAGGTATGAAGCCCTCTGGGGGGACATTATGGCAAGGCTGCTGTTACATCCTAATAAAAAGGCGTTTTGAACGTAAATGACATTATCCAAACAAATAACGAGTTTGTATATAAATGGTTACGGACAACAATGGTACAGAATTCCAAGTGTAACTAGATTTGTTCAAACGAGATAACGAGGTTATATACAAACGGTTGAGGGAAACAATGGAATAAAATTGAAATTGTAACTTACTTTATTCAAAAGAGATAACGATCTTATATATAAACGGTTGATGATAAGAGGTAAAAATGGAACAAGATTCCAACAATGTGAAACATGAATTGGCAAGCTTAAACAAGTTTTTCTATTATCAGCGCAGGAGAGAGCTAGAGGTATGAAAAAAAAAAAAAAAAAAAAAAAAAAAAAACAGTAGCATTACAGTGTACACACCTGTAACAACATACATCAGCCATTGCCAAAGTCATATGAGGTTTGAACATTTTATCCTAGAAAAACAATTTGTGAACTACCTCTGTCTTGTATCGCAATTCTTACATTTCTCTTTGTCCCTTTTCAGCAAATCACCAAAATATAATTAGAAAAACAGTCTGAAGTTCATATACAAATCATCTGAATCCTAGAGCACTGAAAAGAGACAAAAAACAGGCAATCAATCAAGAATGGTGTGATATTGAGAACATACATCAATCAGTTTGTAGGGAAGTTCGGGGAGATGAAGCTACAAGGAGAGAGCCATGGATATGAAATGATACTTGGGATACTATAAAACGGAGACAAAGACAGAAATTGATTGTTGAAATTTTTCGTGGAAGTAATGAAAATTACAAGGTTGAGCATGCTAAGTATTCCTGTGTTGATAGTGAGGTAAAAAGAAAAGCCAGGGATGACTTGAGAGAATATTTAGACATTAAAGCAGATGAGGCTGAGAAAGCTATGAATTCAGTTGGTAGCTATGGAGAAAAAATTGCTCATAGAATTATTAATGAAATCTGGACTGGGGCAAAGATGAGGAAGCATATAACCATCAAAAAGAGACATGAATCTGTTATAACAAAAGAAGATGGAGAAAGGCAACGTTGTATGGAACACTTTAGTGAGGTCATGAATGGAGATATGAAGGGAATGATTTCATTAATATACCTGAAGCTGATGAAGACCTTGGTGTGCCCAGGAATGAATTCAGTGTGTTGGAAGTGGAAGATATCATTGAAAAACTCAGGATATAGAAAGCCCCTGGTTACGAAGGAATAACTGCTGAGATGATACTGGCTGAAAATGATGTGACCCCCAGAATACTTTTAAAATCATTTTATAAAATATGACATGAAGAGGCAAAGCATGATGAAAGCAAGTTAGGAGTGTTGGTGAAAATGGCAACATAAGGGAGACCTGCCTGACTGCAATAATTACAGAGGCATCACACTTACGTCAATTGTCAGGAAAATATGTAGTATGCTTATTGTAACGAGTCTAGAGAGAAAGGTTGATGAAAAGATGAGAGATAAACAAACAAGATTTAGAATAGGTAGAAGTTGTACTGACCAAATTTCCCTTTTGAGACTTGTTGTACAGAAATGTTTAGAATATAGAAATCCACATTTGATGCCCTTTGTGGACTATGAAAATACCTTTGATAATGTGTACCAGCCAATTTTGTGGAGAGTGCTGCATTATTATGGAATTCCTCTTAAATATGTAAATGTTATTAAGTCTGTTCATGACCATAAAAAGTGCAAAGTTAATGTTAATGGCTTACTATCAAATGAATTTCCAGTGAACAGCGGACTACTCCAAGGGAATGTGCTGTAACCTAAGTTGTTTATCCTATTTATGGGTTTTTAATGCATAGAACAGTTTGCAGATGGTGGAAAAGGATTGGACTGGATTAGTAATATGAAATTAGCAGACCTGGAGTATGCATTAAATCTCACAAAAGGTTGGGCTTAAGAGAAATAGAAGAGTAACAGAGATGTTGAGAACAGAATATGCAATGGAAGATGAAATATCATTGGAAGGAGAAAGGATTAATGAGGTAGAATCATTCAAGTATCTAGGAACTATAATCTCGAATGCAGGGGTTTTAGAATTGGATTTTAACGATACATTGCCAAAAGCAAATCAGACAATAGCGTTCCCGAGGAACCAACTTCGGTCCGGCTGCAAAGGATGGAATCGGGAACTTCACGAAATTCGGTGAAGTATTTTGAAAAATCGCAGATGGTGAGTTGCAAATTTAGAATTTAAAGGTTTCTGGTCCCAGTTTCATCAGAATAGATACTCGGCAGAACATCAGCTAGGGCAAACCCAACCAAGTTCCCTTAGGTTTCCAACCACAGCAGTAGCCTCCGCAGTAAACAGTTTAAACTCACGTTCCTGAGCTGGGATCGATCTGCCGCCATGCGAATGCTAGGCAAACTAGCTACTCCTTTACTTGCCAGGAGGCTAGTATTTTGTATTTATAAAATGCTAATTCAATTGTGTTTTTTCTTTCTCTTTAATCAGGAATGGTGGGTATCTACTTAGCAATCCCAGCCATTTTTCAAATAGCTGACTGCTTACATGGGATCCACAAAGGTTAGTGTTTTGTTTACTTTATACTTGACAGATAGTCTTCACCAAGTAAGAAACTAATAAATTTAAAAAATTACGAATATGCTAAACTAATATGAATAGTCTTATTCACATACATGTAAAATTATCGTTTCGTAAATATTATTATTTGCATTTATATAGGTGCTACTAATAATATTTCATAATGATCACTGATACCTTTTTAAATACACCACAATTCGTTTTTACTCTATGAATACACACACACACACACACACACACACACACACACATATATATATATATATATATATATATATATATATATATATATATATATATATATATATAATTATATATATTGGTCACAATTATATGATAGTGCAGATCCTGTTGTCCCTTTGAATGAGAATCTAGTCAACATAATTGATAGGCGTATCCCTTCTCGTGTGCTAAGGTACCGAGTGAAGGACAAACCGTGGTTCAATGATGATTGTAGACGTGCTTATTTGGAGAAACAGGAGGCCTATCATCTTTGGAAGGGTAACAGATCAGATTTGACCTGGAGCAACTATACTCAGCTTCGAGCTTTTGCTCAGAGAGTTTATGCCTCAACTGAAAAGGAGTACAATTTAACCATAAAAGAAACACTTTCTGGTACAACTCAGGAACATAAATGGTGGTCTACCCTTAAATCTGCACTCTTTGGTGTAGATGCAACAGTTCCTCCTTTACTCAAACCAGATGGCTCAGTCACTCACTGTCCAAAGGAAAAGGCAACCCTTTTGGCTGATGTTTTCGACAGTAAACAGAGTAATGAAAAACTTGAACTTCCTCATTCCTGTTTTCCTGAGGCTAAACTAACTAGTTTAGCTTTTCGATCTCGTGAGATTAAAGCTCTGTTGATGGACCTTGATGCCTATGGAGGTGTAGACCCAAATGGTATTTTTCCTTTGTTTTTTATAAAGACAGCAGATTTCTTAGCTCCAAAGTTATCTGTTATTTTGCGCAAGTTAGCAAGAAGAGGAGCTTTTAGCACTAGTTGGAGAATTGGTAATGTTACTCCTCTATGTAAATGTGTTTGTGGTAGCTCAAGTCCCACTGATTACCGCCCAATTTCCATAACTCCCATATTATCTAAAGTTTTTGAACGTCTTCTGGCAAAACGTCTTAACAGGTTTGCTGAAGGTAATCATCTACTCCCTAGTTTGCAATTTGGTTTTCGTAAAGGCCTTGGAGCATGTGATGCCCTTCTTACAATCTCCAATGCTGTACAGAAATCCCTTGATTGTGGTCGGGAAGTTCGTATGATTGGCCTTGATTTTAGTGCTGCCTTTGACCGTGTTAATCATGAGGCCCTTGTTTTCAAACTGAAACAGTTGGGAGTGGGTGGGTCGTTTCTTAGCATTATTATTGATTTTTTAAGTAATAGATCTCAACGAGTTGTTGTTGATGGGCACCATAGTGATTATAGGAATGTGATATCCGGTGTTCCACAGGGTAGTGTTCTTGGCCCATTACTTTTCATACTATATACACATGACATGTGGTTTGGCCTTGAAAACAAGCTTGTTGCATATGCAGATGATGCTACTCTCTTTGCATCAATTCCATCCCCTGAATGTAGATCTAGGGTTGGTGAATCCCTTAATAGAGATTTAGCTAGAATTAGTGCATGGTGCAAATTATGGGGTATGAAGTTGAATCCTAACAAAACTCAAAGTATGATTGTAAGTAGGTCAAGGACGGTGGCTCCTCAACATCCGGATCTCAGTATTGATAATGTTTCTTTAAATATGTATGACTCTTTCAAAATTTTAGGTGTGATTCTCGACAGTAAATTTACTTTTGAGAAACATATAAGGTCTGTGTCTTCTTCAATTGCACAAAAAATAGGCTTATTGAGAAAGTCTTTCAAGATTTTCGGTGATCAATCTATTCTGAAGAAGTGTTTTAATTCTTTCATTCTACCTTGTTTTGAGTATTGTTCTCCTGTCTGGTCTTCAGCTGCTGATTCTCATCTTAATTTGTTGGACAGAAACTTACGGTCGATTAAATTTCTTATTCCCGATCTAGATATTAATCTCTGGCACCGTCGTTCAATTAGTTCATTATGCATGTTGCATAAGATTTTTCATAACTCTGACCATCCTTTACATTCAGATCTCCCTGGACAATTCTATCCTGTTCGTAATACTAGGCAGGCAGTTAATTCTAATAGCCAGGCCTTCTTCATCACGAGACTCAATACTACGCAGTATTCTAGAAGTTTTATTCCAGCTGTTACCAAGTTGTGGAATGATCTTCCTAATCGGGTGGTTGAATCAGTAGAACTTCAAAAGTTCAAAGTTGGAGCAAATGCTTTTTTGTTGACCAGGCGGACATGAGTCTTTTTATAGTTTATTTATAACATATTTGTTTTTGATGTTGTTAATAGTTTGTATATGACATGTCTGTTTTGACGTTGTTACTTGTTTTAGAATGATTTATTGTTAATTTGTTCTCTTCATTTATTTATTTCCTTATTTCCTTTCCTCACTGGGCTATTTTTCCCTGTTGGAGCCCCTGGGCTTATAGCATCTTGCTTTTCCAACTAGGGTTGTAGCTTGGATAGTAATAATAATAATAATATATATATATATATATGTATATATATATATATATGTATTTATATATATATATACATATATATATATATATATATCTATAATCTATATATATATATATATATATATATATATATATATATATATATATATATATATATATATATATAGATATATATATATATATATATATATATATATATATATATATATATATATATAAATTACACACACACATATATATATATATATATATATATATATATATATATATATATATATATATATATATATATATATATATATATATAAATTACATATACATATATATATATATATATATATATATATATATATATATATATATATATATATATATATATATATATATATATACCGATATATAAATATATCAATATATATTTATATATATATATATATATATATATATATATATATATATATATAAATTACATATACATATATATATATATATATATATATATATATATATATATATATATATATATATATATATATATACCGATATATAAATATATCAATATATATTTATATATATATATATATATATATATATATATATATATATATATATATATATATATATATATATTATACTGTATATATATAAATATATATATATATATATATATATATATATATATATATATATATATATATATATATATATTATACTGTATATATATATATATATATATATATATATATATATATATATATATCAATATATATGTGTATGTATATATGTATATATACATATAATTTTATATACATACATATATATATATATATATATATATATATATATATATATATATATATATATATATATATATATATATATATATATATATATATATACAGTATATATATATATATATATATATATATATATATATATATATATATATATATATATGTATATATATATATATAAATATATATATATATATATATATATATATATATATATATATATATATATATATATATATATGTGTGTGTGTGTGTGTGTGTGTGTGTGTGAGTATATATCATCACTAAGAAGAGAATGTTGGTAAGTAATAGAATTTACAGCAAACTTCTTTCTAAATAATGCTTACAATTTTTTTTTTTTTTTTTTTTTTTTACAGAATTTACAGAAAATGCCTTTGAAGCGGCAAGTGATATTGTTGGAGCCCCTGGAGTCAGAAATTCCACTGTTAGCATCATAACTACTGAAATCATCGAATCAACGACCATCTTAAAGGTGATTTCTATATCCTAACTTACGACATTCCTTTGGTTTCCCATCGGGGATTTGCACTTTCTATATATACTTGGGTTTAGAATCTACGCTGACACTGAATGTTTGCATATTTGACTTGTTTCATAAGATATCTGGCGTCGTGTACCCCTGGTAGATGAATAATTTTAGATATTAAGTTAATTAGATTATTTTCCCCTTATATTATATGGTATAGGTTCATCACACGCATTTTAACAGAGAAGGGATCCTAAAATTATCACTGAAACTTTAGTCGAATCATTCAAAATTTAACCATCACATTATAGCAGGTATTCAAAATTAAAAATATTACATGGATGTCAATATAGCAGTGTGGATATTTCCTTGGTTGCCCCTCTGTATATACTTAGGTTTGGAGTCGACGTTGACATCATACGTTTGCAAATAGGACTTTGTTTCATAAAATATTTGTCGTCGGGTACCCAGGATGAATAAATATTTTAGATATCAAGTTTATTGGTTGATTGTTACCTTCCTTTTATCATATTAAAGGTTAAACACTAAGAAAGATTCTTAAAATTATCACTGAAATTCATGTCGAATCATTAAAAATTTAACTGTCATATCACGGATATTTAAAGTTTAGATATTACTTACAAATGTCAATATGCCAGTGTGTACGATTTCTGCTTCAGCTTGCGAAATCCTATAAAACCCAAATTACTTACTTGATTAATGATATAAGGAATATTACTGTGTGAACATATTTAGGAGTTTACGTTTTAGAAGTATCGGGGTAAATTACTGTTGTAGCCAAAGCAATAAGCTATCATTTTTTACAGGACAATTGAATTATCCATGCTAGTATAAAATTATCGATTCGCGTTTACTTATGAAATTGATGTTGATATTTCGTTATATATATGGACGGTTTACCTATCAAAAAATTTTAGAATTAATATTTGATTTTGTTTCTTTTCGTTCACCCTATGGTATAACGCAAGATTTTGACGCTTTATAGTTAAAAAAAAAAGCATTAATTCTATTACTCTTTTAGTATATAGGGGCAAAGCTTTATGGATTTGATTCTTATAAAAACAATAATTTATTTAAAATCCCTATTCATCAATACCAGTTATTAGTTAACTCAACATGAAGTTATATGGCATATACAATAGGTTTGTAAAATTTAATAACAATGTTTTCTCATTTTTGACGAAATCCTACTTACTTATTAAATGCATTGATTGCCGATCTTATACTGTACTTAAATACTTTCTCTTACTATGTATGCCTTTCTTACCCACTCTTTACTCCATCTAAAAACAAGGAAGAAATCCAATCTTATGATGAATTTCTTAGTTTTCAGAAAAGCGGGTTGCCCCAAGCCTTGTTATTTTCACTATAGAGTCAGAAAAAGACATGCCATTACTGATTTCCAGTTTGAATAAGGTAAGATTTTCCTCTTGTCCAATTACTTTATATTGTTCAAAATTACATTTACTATTCATTACAAGAAATTATTTTCATGATAAGGTGTGTTGCTTTCATTATCTGAAAAAGACATGTCCTTACTGATTTCCAGTTTGAATAAGGTAAGATTTTCCTCTTGTCTAATTACTTTATATTGTTCAAAATTACATTTACTATTCATAACAAGAAATTATTTTCATGATAAGGTGTGTTGCTTTCACTATCTGAAAAAGACACGTCCTTACTGATTTCTAGTTTGAATAATTATTTCATATTACTCAAAATTACATGAATTATTCATAACAATAATTTGTTTTTATCATAAGGTTTGTTGTTTTCGCTTTCTTGATATCTTGGTTAATAACACTGAAGTTGAACTGCAAGATTCTTAAGGAAATATATAAATATGAGTATACTTATAAGACTAAAAATATCTAACGATGGCAAATGTAATGATTTTATAGAAAATTGTTTATCCTATTAAGTTTTGAAGCCATTAAAAGCGAAAAACCGTCTATGTTATAAATTATATATATATATATATATATATATATATATATATATATATATATATATATATATATATATATATATATATATATATATATATATATATATCAGAAATAGCAGTAAGACTAAACTGGTGTATATGCAAATGTTGGGTAAAAGGTAACCAATTCGTATAAACATTTTATCATTTTCCAAATAACACCTTCTACTGTAATATAATTATTCATTTCTAGTAACATATAATCAACAACAGCATTCGAGCACTTCATTTTAAATACATAGATATTTGATCATTGCTTAATAGTGGGGGTTTTAGGATTGCTTCACATGAGAGGATTGAATCCAAGCAACTTTGTCCATGCGGGTTAGAAATCAAAGAAGATAAATGAGGTCCTTCACTCGCTGTCCGCTCGGAAATTATCCGCTCGGAAATTATCCGCTCGGAAATTATCCGCTCGGATGAAATTCTGAGCAATAGTGATTTACTAGCCCCTTCCACTGCTCATCCGTGCAGTTCCAGTGTAGCGGCTGATAGAAACTACAAAACCGCTCGGGAAAAATCGACTCGTGTGAAGACTTGCCTCCTAACGAGAAGAAATATTTCCGTACGGAAAAACTCCGCTCGTGTATAGACTTGCCTCTTATAGAGTGGAAATATTCCTGTACAATGAAAATCAGCTTGTGTGAAGACTTGCCTTCTGACAAGCAGAAATATTTTCATACTGTAAAAATCCACTTCTGTGAATAGTTGCCTCCTAACAAGAGGAAACATTTGCGTATGGAAAAAATTTGGTCATATGAAGACCTGCCTCCTAATGGGCATAAATATTTCCGTACGGAAACAATTCGGTAAAAATCAGCATGTGTGAAGACTTATCTTCGAACAAGCAGAAATATTTTTATTCGGTAAACATCCGCTTCTGTTAACATTTGCCTCCAAACGAGTGGAAATATTTCCGCACGAAAAAAAATCCTTTCGTGTGAAGATTTGCCTCCTAACGAGTGGAAATATTTTCATACGAAAAAATCCTCTCATGTAAAGACTTGCCTCCTAACGATTGGAAATATTTCCGTAGGAAAAAATCCTCTCGCGTGAAGACTTGCCTCCTAACGATTGGAAATATTTCCGTACGAGAAAATCCTCTCCTGTGAAGACTTACCTCCTAACGAGTGGAAATATTTCCATACGAAAAAATCCTCTCGTGTGAAGACTTACCTCATAACGAGTGGAAATATTTGCAGTTCTAATAGCTCAAACCAACATCACTCCAGACTTTAATATTCTATGAAATCATTGATAAATAGAAAATTTCCAGATAATCTTAAATAAGAGAAATATTTTTATGAAAGATTTATGGGATCTCATAACTGATTCCACTAGCCTCTACGCTTTCCAACGATGCTTAGTTTAGGGATAGAGGTGGTTATGAAGAAGAGGATTGATAAAGAAGAGAGTCAGCAATTATCACAATTTCGTTTGATTTCTTTTAATACTTGCATGTCGCTCCATACATTCCTTTCCACGTGGTAATCAATAATTGATTTACAGTTACGTCAGCTGTCAATATATCATTTTCTAATGGTAATTGGAAATAATATCGAGCATCTGTCATGGATGGTCGACTCTTTACATCGGGGGAACCTTCTGATATGGCCCATAAAGCTGCTGTTAGTCACAGCGCTTCCTCTAAATCAGATCAGTCTGGATATCAGGAAGACTCTCTCGCATGTAAATGCCATGGTTCTTCATCAGTCCAAGGAACAGAAAAACAGGTAAGTAATAATGCTTCTGTGATCACATGGAATTGTATATAGGTATTCACATAACCAATGGTACATAGAATATGTAATACAAATAATTTTTTTTCTAGGTGGAGTTTGCATATTTATTTACCATTCAGTTTTCGAGATGAGATTGTCGCCGTTTGGACCCCAGATGACAGGCTTAGTATCACTCCAGGCCAGCAATTATTCCCTGATAAGTTCAAAAGGTAATTCGGGGGGGGGGGGCGCTGGAGTTAGGGGGGGGCTATCTCCCCCGGAATCTTTGCAGTAAGCCAGCATCTACAAAATAGGTGCTACTGAATATAATCTATACAAAAAAAAGAAATAATAATAATAATAATACACCGCTTACGTACATATTTTTCTGAGTGTTGAATTTCCTTTTAATCATTATTTAGATAATTATAAAATATTAAGTATTACCATTTTTGTCTGTACTCATTAGATTAACAGATGGTGGGCACTTATCAGTCACAACAGAAATCTATCCTCCGGACACGTTTCCTCCAGGGGGATACAAAAACACCCATAATCTAGATCTGCCAGTTAGTGGACCAATGGTGGAAGTTCTGGATATCCTTAGCAATGCAATAAATTTTACGTAAGTGTATTTTAGAATCTGTAATTTCTCCTCTGTCCCCTTACACCTGGCAACACTGAGATTAGCAAACAAATGCTCGGTCAAGGGATAAACTACTGCACTTGCAATTGTTCAGAGACCAATTTCCTCTTGGAAAGGGTAGAAGAAACTCTCCTAGTAGAAGAACACTCCAAAATAAAACCGTCGTTCTCTAGTCTTGGGTGGTGCCAAAGCCTGAGGTCTTCCACGGTCTTGGGTTATAATATAATAGAATACTATATGAATTATGATTATCATATAACAAAATTAATATCTTTATTTACAAATATCTAATAATGGTACAGTTATGTTAATTCAATTGATATTCTTTGCATAGCAATCTTGGGAACATATTTTTTTAACTGCATGTACACATTCTAATAGAATACCACATGACTTAAGATTATCATATAAAAAAATTAATACAACTATTATTATTATTATTATTATCATTATTATTATTATTATTATTATTATTATTATTATTATTATTATTAATCATTACTAATAATTATTCCAGGTTCCGCGTTACTTTCCCTCCAGATGAGTCATTTGGATATCTGTTCCCTAATGGATCCTGGGGCGGAATGGTTGGCCAGTTAGTCAGAAAAGTTAGTTATTACTTCAAATAAAATTTGATTTACAGTTCGTATTTCATGAGGAAATCATTATACCAATTAAAATTTTTGTACTTCTGTATCTTAGCAAAAATTAAATTTCTTTCAAACTACTTCCTGAAACTTGTGAGTAATTTTATAGTTATAAAGATTATCAAGAGTTTTAACAACGAACACGTAAATATTTTTTATATGAAATCTCCTAATTTTTGTGTTGGGATTGAAGTTAATTATCAAATCTACCTTTTAAAAGCAATCAAATTTCTCCAGAGTCTTCCTTTTGCAAATATTTTGTATAAAGACTACTTTAAGAGTTGTATAAAAGAATTTACAATCAATTGGCCAGGAGGATTTGAGTTAACAGGATTTAGAGACTTATTACATGATGTGTATATATATATATATATATATATATATATATATATATATATATATATATATATATATATATATATATATATATTCAAATAAGCCATATATATTTTTGATATATTAATGTCTGGATTCTCTTAACGACCTCGGGATCAGAGCCCCAGGCGAAATCTCACAAAGACAAGAGCTTGACTCCGGCCGGGAATCGAACCCTGGTCGGCAAGCTTATATAGACAGTGACTAACCCATTCGGCCGAATGGGTTAGTCACTGTCTATATAAGCTTGCCGACCAGGGTTCGATTCCCGGCCGGAGCCAAGCTCTTGTCTTTGTGAGATTTCGCCTGGGGCTCTGATCCCGAGGTCGTTAAGAGAATCCAGACATTAATATATCAAAAATATATATGGCTTATTTGAATATGAAAAAAAAACGTAAAAATGTGCAAAATTTATCATTATATATATATATATATATATATATATATATATATATATATATATATATATATATATATATATATGTATATATATATATAAGTATGTATATACATATATACACATGTATAGGCTATGTACATGTGTAAATATATATATATATATATATATATATATATATATATATATATATATATATATATATATATATATATATATATGCATATGTGCGTGCGTGTGTATGTGTGTATGCATGTGTAAGAGAACCACAGGGAAAACTAAGATAGAAAATATAAGATTAAGGCCTGACTAGTTTCGTGATACTTCTTCAGTGCCCTATGAAGAAGTAGCACGAAACTAGTCAGGACTTAATCTTATATTTTCCTTTTTCACTTTTCTGTGGCTATTTTGCATCTGAGCATCAAGTTTCCATGTAGTTTTTACAGACACACAAACACACACACACATATATATATATATATATATATATATATATATATATATATATATATATATATATATATATATATATATATATATATATATATATATATATATATATATATATATATATATATATATATATATATATATACATATATATATATATATACATATATATATATATATATATATATATATATATATATATACATATATATATATATATATATATATATATATATATATATATATATATATATGTATATATATATATATATATATTAATATATATGTATGTATATATATATATATATATATATATATATATATATATATATATATATATATATATATATATATATATACATATATATATATATATATATATATACAAAAAAAGCTCTTTTCTAGGAAGTGGACATTGCACTACAACTCTTCAGCGTCTCCTCACAACGAGCACAGGTTATTGATTATACAGTTCCCATGATGATTGATGTTGGGAGAATCCTATCGCGAAGAGGAGAAACTGAGGTCGATCCTTGGGGATACTTCATGCCCCTTTCTCCGGAAGTATGGCTATGCCTACTTTCATCCCTCTTATTGATTATGGGTTCATCATTTCTCATGTCTGCTTTTGACACATCAAGCTCCCAATCAAAGTACGCCTTGGAGAACTATATAAGGATACTTTTAAGCCAAGGTGAGTGATGATCTTTCAGAATTAAACGCATAAATGTTTCCATTTAGGGCTATTTGCTCAACAACATTGAATTCATCCTAAGTTGGATAGTATATTATGGGTAGGAAAGGTCTTCCTTGAATATAAATCCCACTAGGGTTTATTATTATAGCTCGTTGTTTCTATACTTAATTGTGCCTCCTAGCTTGTTTTATAATTAAGCCATATATGTTAAAAAGCAATGAATTAGAAACCGTTAAGAATGCATTTTACAATTTAAAACCAAGTTACCCTTGTAGTATCGGATCAGTTGACGTATCGGGTTAAGTAGATCTAAAAATTACCCTCTCTTCGGGTAAGGACAATTTTTTTTAACTTCATGCCCTTCACCTAAAACTTTTGTCGTCATTCCTACTTTCCAATTCACTTTGTAATAACTTATCAAACCTGTCTATTGAAGAGTGTACAAGATTTATAGAGAGTTGTGTATCAAAAGAAAATGTTCTAGATCTTTTTTCCTTTATTCTTTGAACATTGTTCTGTCACATCTTCAGTGGCTGACTCCCTTTTTGAAATGGAGAAAACTTTGAAGTGTAAATTAATGATTCCTGATATTGATTTTGATGTCTCATCGTATAAGACTTTCCATAACACTGGCCATTCTTTGCAATCTAGTATTGGGTAGTGCCAGAGTCTCTGTACCATGGTATTCCATTCTCTTTGATTACACTGCTCTTGCTTGGGGGCACACTCGGGCATGCTATTTCATCTTATTTCTCTTCTTCCCATTTTCTTTTTTCTTTTTTTCTTTTTTTTTGTGAAGGATCTAATTTAATATTTCTGTTCTTGAAATATTTTGTTTAGATTGTTTATTCTTCTCTTGTAGTTTATATATTTCCTTTTTTCCTTTCCTCAATGTGCTATTATCTACCTGCTGGGACCTTTAGGCTTACAGCATCTTGCCTTTCCAAAAAGGGCTATGGCTAGCTTGTAATAGAAATAATTATTTCACCTTAAACTTCATCTTCCGTTATATACTAATTGGCTTGACTCTAATTCCAACGGCTAGAATTTTGTATCATAAGGCCTGATGTCACAGTATTCAAAAAAAGTTTAATCTCATCTATTACCAAGTAGAAAGCGAGTTGTATCATATATTCAAATCTGTAGAACTATAGAAATTCAGACTGTGGAGAGGTTTCTTTTTTTTATGGAGCAGGTTAAAATAATTTTGCTATTATATATTCTATATAGTTATGTACCTAAATTTATATAGTTTCTTTAAATCTTTGCTTTTAAAGATTTCTCTTTACTCCAACAATACTTCAATTTCCATATTAGGGCACTTAACCTTGTAGCATTTTCGCTCTACCAGCTAGAGTTTCAACCTGCTGGTGATATTAATCTTCATAACATGGACCTCATACTAAACATAATGTTATCTATTAACGATTTATTTTTACTCTAACACTGTCCTGGTTTGAAAGACTTTCCTTAATGGGGCATTTAAGCTTGTATCATCTATTCAACTTGCTGGTAATATTAATCATCATAGAATACACCTTATAGTAAAAATACATAATGTTATCAATTAACTATTGGTTATATTTCCCAACAGACTCCGATGTACCACATGCAGATCAATGGTATAAGCGAACAATTGTGGTTACCTGGCTGGTAGGAACACTGATAGTGATGAAAGCTTATGCGGGTAACCTAAGTTCCCTGCTGATTGTAAGATACGTCCCTCAACCTCACCATTCTGTCAGAGCTGTTGTTGATGACCCCAGAGTCGTAGCAGTTATGTCAGGAGGGGGATCTTTCCAGCAAACACTCAATGTAAGCATTTATTCATGTTTAATTCTATTTCCTTTGAAAGGGGTAAATATTTTCATATAGTACACTATAATCATTATTACATGATCTTTGATGTGTTCTTTCAGCCGACAGTTGCGCCCACTCTCTAGCGTACAGATTTATCTTAGTTGTAGCTTCGATTCTTCTCTCTATAGTTTAACCCCTTTGATTTGTTCTTCATAGCACAAGTACTACGTTTTATGATGTTTTTACACCTGGGTTGAAACGTATTGTACCGCACGTGCTTTATACACGCTCGTGCACTGTTACGATTCTGCTTTAATTATCTAATCACTCGCTCTTCCCTGCACTGTTGATAAGCCAACTTGTATAATACTGATGGCCCATGTTTAATCTTTTTTTTTGTGACGTTCTTGCTAGCAAGAACTAGTATTTAAGCTTTATGTCTGTTTAAAAAAGTTTTGTTGCATTCACCTCACCTCTCAGTTGTCACCTAATGGTGTCTCTCACATTGGTGACCCTGGAGTTACCAGCTCCTTCCTGCCTTTTGCCTTTCTGTGTCCCATTGTTTGATGATGCCTCCCTCTGACTCTCCTATCAATGCCACACCCATGAAACTACAGCCCTTCACCAGTACAGAGGCATTCGTCTGGTTTCAGTGTGTTGTGGTCCAGTTTCGAATTAAGGGTATGACTTATTAAGCACCAAAGCAGACTATGGTCTTGCGGCGATCCCCGAGGATACTTTCCCAGAAATCTCTGATGGGCCTCGCAACCAAGAGGACACCCCAATAGTGTACAATGCCCTTGAAACATACCTTCTAGAACCTGGGAAAATTAATCATGTCAAGAAACACATTGTCCCCCATTCACCTGGGATTTGATTACAACACCTTGACAGAAGCTTAATGAAAAGATCCAGAGTATCAAGCATGTAGGACATCCTGCACATCTATAAGTTGGAAAGACGTCCCCTTCGACGACTCCAACGCCACCCTCCTCTGTGATGTCACCAACAGGTGTTTAATTTCTTTCATGGCCTTTCACATCCCTCACGCCAATCCATAGCTACTGAAGACGAAGTTCTAAGGATGGGTCCGCACATGTACTCCATGCTAAAGCTCAAAAGTATATCGACACACGAATTCCGGAGTGGGCGCCTTTCCTCAAAGTCAGCATCATTTTGCCAACATTCACGTCGACATAGTAGGTCCCCTAGCCACATCGGTACCTGTTTACTGTCATTGACTGCTCCACTCATTGGCCTGAGGCCATTCCTATTGAAACGACAACATCCGCCTAACTATCAGAGTTGATAGTGAGATTCGGTCTCCCTAAGCATATTGTTTCTTTTACCTCTGAATTGTGAATATCCATACCGAATCTCCAGGGCATCACCCTATATCAGACAGCTGCCTACAGCCGTGCTGCTAACAAAATGGTTGAATGTTTTCATCGTAGCCTCAAAGCAGCTTTGATATTCCTCTGCAATGACTCCAACTGGTTTACCAGTTTCCCTGGGTCCTCTTGGAACTATGAACCACTCCTAAAGGCACCCTGGATGTCTTGGCAGCTGAAATGGTGCATGGCAACCCGTTGTTCGTTCCTCCAATTTTATTTTCCATCTACAACCTCCTCCGATAATCGCCAGTGCCTATGTCATGTTGTGGGAAAATTTACTCAAGTCACTAGCAAAGTAATACATACTGATTTATTTGCATTCAGTAACGCATGTTTTCCTACCCAACAACCCTAGCTAGACACCTCTAACGTTCCATTACACTAGCTTTCTTCATTAACATTCGTGGCAAAGAAGACTGGGTTTTCATTGATCACCTAAAACCCTCAAATCTTCTGTCAGATGATTCGACAATAGTATGCCTCTCAAGAGCAAGGCATCCCATTTCACAGGTATGCCCTTTTTATTAAGGGAGCCATGTACAGCATGTATTTCGTGCATGATCGTACACTGTAACAGTTTTGCCTTTTTATCTTATCCCTCGCTCTTCCCTGCACTTAAATAAAGCAACCTGTATAAGCCTGATAGCTCACGTTTAATTCTGTTTGAATTTTTGGGATGTTCTTGCTTGCAAGTTCTGGTATTTAAGCTCGATATCGGTTTAATAAAGTGTAGTTGCATTCACCTTGCCTCTTAGATATCACCTAATGGCGGCTTGTACAGTATCCTTATGCATACATACATACATACATACATATATATATATATATATATATATATATATATATATATATATATATATACATATATATATATACATACATATATATATATATATATATGTATATATATACATATATATATATATATATATATATATATATATATATATATATATATATATATATATATATATATTAGTATATATATATAGATATATATATTTATATATATATATATATATACACACATATATATATGTATATATATATATATATATGTATATGTATATATATATATATATATATATGTGTGTGTGTGTGCGCGCGCGCGCGTGTATGTGTGTGTGCGTGTGTATGGATAAGAGAAAGAGGGAGGGAGAGAGCTAGTCTGGTTATTATGGTGAAGTAAATTGCTGGGTATATTGCAAAACATTGATATATCCTCAGAAGCTTTTGTTACACTGAATCATATCGGAAATATATGCATATTAAGTTGTTCCCAATAGCCTCAATAAATAAAGTTAATCATGAAGGATTGTGAACAGTGCATTAAAGAAACAATTCCTATTTGATGACACCCATTTAATCTTTTATCTCGTTTTGATCAGAGCATCAAGTCCGGAGTCTTCAAAGAGTTAGCAGACTCCGAAGCAAAAGGAAAGTTGAAGTTTGTGAGATTCACTCAGTTCTATGATATTATAGATAAGGACATTTCTAAGGGCACCCACGTGATTTTAGCAGAAAATTTAGCATTGAATGTGCTTACTACCAAATATTACTCAGAAAAAGGTGAGTTAATCTAAGTGTGATATTTTTTTCTGGTGTTTTTTTTTTTTTTTTTCTTAATTCAGTGAATAACTTCCTTGACTGATGATCACCAGACTGAGCTTCGAGTCTCGCTCAAACTCGTTAGTTCTTTTAGTGGCCGCAACTTCACTATCCTTGTGAGCTAAGGATGGGGGTTTTGGGGAGGCTATAGGTCTACCTGGTGAGTCATCAGCAGTCAATGTCTGGCCCTCCCTGGTCCAAGTCAGTTTTTAGGGTATTTTCCTGCCTGCTAAGGCAATGTCACTGTCCCTTGCGTCTGCCATTCATAAGCAGCCTTTAAAAACCTTTGAAAATAGATTGGGTTGAAGTAATAAGCTATTTCCTAAACTAATATCTTTTAAAGGCAATATGAAAACCATGATGAATTTTAAATTTTAGATAATTCTATCGTCTTACCATATATATCAGACGAAATTATCGACGACTAATATCGTAAAAATATTAATGATAATGATAATCAAGTGTTGCTGCAATATAACTGTAAGAAATGTTGTTGTAAAAGAATTTCAGAGTTAAGCATTATTGTTTCTCTATTTATTTAGCAAGAACATCACACTAGCACGTCATGTTTCATATTTTCAGGAACATGTTTATTCTACTTCTCAAGGGAACTATTCTTCTCTCAAATATTGGCCCTGACTGTACAGAAGAATAGTCCCTTCGTTTCTTCAATCAACAAAAGGTATTAAGTAAATATAATAATTCTATGTGTATCTTCAAATCTGTTTATAGTCTTACAAAAAGTCAGATATTGATACATCTTTATATACCATGCTTCTAATAATTATGGTCAAAAATGTTAATTTCGAGAAGAGTATTTACATCATATGGTAATAAGATTAGTTATTGAAATCATATTCATATGAAATTTCGTTACTGTTTACATATTTAATGATTAAACGAAATGTTAATTTTTATTAACATTCAGTCTAAGATTGAACTATGCACGAAACATCATCAAATACTGACTGCTTCTGAATATTTCCTATTACTGATAAATTAACCTTTTTTTTTCTATCACAAGAATCCAGATGATAACTGAAGGTGGGCTCTACAATCACTGGCTAGACGTCGTGTTCATCAATGCATCCTCTTGTAACAAGGCACCATCTAGGATCCTTATGGAATCCTCACTATCACTCTATAACGTTTGGGTAAGCATCCTTACACTTACTGTATACTATACTGCCCCTAGAGAGATATTGGGTCCTTTGACTGGCTAGAAAGTACTACATTGGATCATTCTATCTAGTCACGGTTCATTTTCCCTTTGCGTACACATAAACCGAATAGTCAGGCCTATTATTTACATATCCTCCTCTGTCCTCATACACCTGACAACGTTTAAATTACCAAACAATTCTTCTCCACCCATGGGGCTAACTACTACACTGTAATTTTTCAGTAGCCACTTTGTTAAGTGTAGAAGAGACTCTTTAGCTATGGAAAGCAGCTCTTTTAGAAGGACACTTCAAAATCAAACCATTATTCTCTAATCTTGGGTAGGTCCATAGCCTTTGTATCATGATCTTCCACTGTCCTGTGATAGAGTTCTCTTGCTTGAGGGTACACAGGGATACACTATTCTATCTAATATCTCTTCCTCTTGTTGTGTTAAAGTGTTTATGGTTTATATAGTAAATATTTATTTTAATATTGTTGTTGTTCTTGGAATATTTTATTTTTTCTTTTCTTTTCCTCACCGGGCTATTTTTCCCTTCTGGGGCCCCTGGGCCTATATCATCTTGCTTTTCCAACTAGGGTCCTAGCTTAGCAAGTAATAATAATAATAATAATAATAATAATAATAATAATAATAATAATAATAATAATATACAGTATTAGTATTACATGAACGCTTATATCGAATAAGTCACGTAAAGTATTTTCTCTTAATGAGATTAGGAACTATAATAATCTTATTTTACAGGGAATGTTCATCACATTAGGATGTGGATATCTCTTCAGCCTGGTTCTACTTGGTCTAGAATTGGTTATCAATTTCCTATACAAGATACAACGATAACTACTGATGAACACTGTCCTATTCGGCTTCCAACTAAGCGAGAAAACTAATCATACACTGTTCAAAATTTCCATTAAAAAAAACTGTAAATGTCTGGCAACATTTACTCCAGGATTTTTACCGTTTTAATAACGGCTATATTGATGTAAAAGATTGATGTTACGGTCACAAACCCCTAAAAGATAATAAAGCAAGGTAAAATTACGGTCGCCTGTATTTTACTGAAATACGCTTGAGAGCAGTATATTTTTATTGAGAATTTCCGACTAAAATTACGGTTTTTTCTAACAGTGTATAATAGAGATGAAGAAATTTAATAATTCATATTATATTGAATATACTATTACTTATTCCTGAATATGTAAATGTATGTATAGAATAAAAATAGAATAATTGTTGTGTTTATATGCTTGTTTTGTTTCATCATCATCATCTATGCCTATTGACGCAAAGTCTCAGTTAGATTTCGTTAGTCGTTTCTATCTTGAGCTTTTAATTCAATACTTCTCCATTCATTATCTCCCATGTAGACCTGATTCTTCAAACTATTCTAGTTCCATGTGGAGCCCAGCAGAACGTTTGGTGAACTAATCTCTCTTGGGGAGTGCAAAGAGCATGCCCAAACCATCTCTATCTACCCTTCATCATAATATCATCCACATATGTTCAAAACGGAACACGGCTCCAAAATGGACATCGTTTCCTTGAAAGACCCCATGTCCAAAAGGGACCCTGGTACCATAATAGACCCTGGCTCCAGAATGGACACAGGCACCAAAATAGACCCCGGATACAAAATATACCGTGGCTCCAAAATGGACCCTGGCTCCATTAAAGACATCAGGTCCAAAATGTACCCGGGCACCGTAATAGACCACGGCTTCGAAATGGAATATGGCTCCTAAATGGATCTTGGCTCCAAAATGGACCCTGGCTCCAAAATGGACCCTGTCTTCAAAATGAACCCTGGCTCATAAAAGGACGCCATGTCCAAGGTTAATACCGACTTCACAATGTATTCCTTTAAGGACACCAGTTCCGAAATCGACCGTGGTACCAAAATAGACCACGCCTCCAGGTTGGACCCTGGCTGGAAAATGAACGCGGCTCCTTTAAGGACACCAGGATCAAAAAGGGACCTGACTCTTCTTGAAGTACACCAGGTACAAAATGGACCCTGGCATCGAAATATTCCCAGACTTAATCGAAACTATTCTAGAATCTAAATCTACACTATCAAGAATTAGTAAATTCTTATGGCTTGCTGAAATGAATTATTTGGCGCAAGGAAACTGTAATTTACTGTTGTCACAAATGTTAGTTATGAAGTAGTGATTGGCTGCGAGGTGAGACAATTATATCCTGGTCTCATAAAGCGATTTTAAACACGATTAGAAGAATATTCTTAGTTCTCTTGCTTGAGGGTACACTCAGGCCCAGTATTCTATCTTATTTTTCTTCCTCTGGATTTTCATTTTGAAGCTTTTATAGTTTACATATGAAAGATCTATTGTAATATTATTGTTCTTAAAATATCTCCTTTTTATTTTTCATTACTTCTTTTGTGATTTATTTATTTCCTTTTCTCATTTCTTTAATGGGATATTTTCCCTGTTGGTGCCCTTGGGCTTATAGCCTCCTGCTTTTCCAAGTAGGGTTGTAGCTTAGCTTATAATAACAACAACAACAACAACAACAACAACAATAATAATAATAATAATAATAATAATAATAATAATAATAATAATAATAACCTTCATCCTACAATAAGGAAATAACCATGACCCTAATCATGGATAACTCGAACTATAGATATATGTTTCACGGAAAACCTATAATTCCTTACATAGACTCCATATTTAAACCCCATTACACCTGCTTCTATATAACAATGATATGGTCCCCCGATCATTAAATCTGTCCACACCACTTTTACCATTTAGTCCTTTTCTTGTTAGGTGGAACCAATCTTACATACAAACTTGGCTCCATAAAGAATGGCCACAGTTACTTCCAGGAATTGTTGGGAAGGGAATTACTGGACAGGGCATAGTATAGGAATTATGTCATGCAACATCATGTGATTACCTTTAATCTAGTTTTTATTACACAGTTTAAAAGCCTAAGATTCGGTTATTAAAAATACCCTTAAGCTTCAACAAATACAATATATAAATATATGTATATATGTCTACCTATCATATATATATATATATATATATATATATATATATATATATATATATATATATATATATATATATATATATATATATATATATATATATATATGTATGTATGTATGTA
>NC_090725.1:308221954-308236954 GCF_036898095.1 Palaemon carinicauda | reverse complement strand
TAAAGGTGAAGCAGTTAGCTGGAGGTAGTATTTCTGTGCTATATATACAAAAAGTAAACCACCTGCATAGCAATATTTTTATAATCACCCATGGAATTAGTGGTTAAAGTATAAGTAATGAAGATCTCAGGGACAGCTAAGGCTGACTCAAAAATTAAAGCACAGAAGTGACATGCAAAGAGGCTACCAAGAGTTATGTTTGTTTATTCAAAGAGCATGTTGAGGTTGAAGCCTTTATTCCTCCAACAAGTTTGCAGTTGTGATGGGACAAGCCTCTCTAGGGGAAAAGGCCAGGTTGGACATACCTAACCTAGGATGAAGATGCTCAGTCAGAACACAATCCTATGCAGAATAGGTTAACTCCATTGCTGCGTTGTAATGAAAGTGGAGACTTTAAGGTAAATCACTTACTCATTTACAATTTTGAAAACTCCAACATGATGAGAAAAAGATTAAACCTGAGGTGGAGATCCAGCTGTAAAGTCTAGATTGCTTAGATTATTTTTTCTTATTAGTGTTAGGGCCCAATATGAAAACATACCTCTTGGAAAAACAATAGTCACTTAACTCCATCGACCTCATGGACAATGTACGTGCTCCCATTCCATGGTTGGAGGACGAGTTTCTGGAGAAATTCAACTTTGTTACCCCAAAATTATACTTCTGATTTAGCCCATAGACCACAATGTTTTATGAAACTTACAGAAACATTGCACAAAAGAACCGTTCTGGAAGAAAGCTTTCAATATTATCCATTGCAGAGACCTTATAGACCAAGCGTGGGGTTAATTTTCTTCTTCAACAATAAACATTGCATGGAAAAAGTTGTGGACAGACTCTATACCAGAATGGGACTTCGAAAGCTTTCAGCTTGAGTCTTTGCTTAAGAGCATTATAGCCATGTAAGACCATGCATTTGGACGATTCAATAATATTGAGTAGTTATCGAATTACCACAGCACAATGTTCGCTGCAAAAGAAATGCAAGTCCTTCAGAAGGAGCAACAGCATACAGTCGGTGACCAAATGTCTTCAGTAGAAGAAAAGGGATGTGATAAGGTTGTTAATTCGGTAATGAAAAATAAAAGTGAGATATGGGAGAAGTGCAAATTTCTGTATAAAGGTTTTGCCCAGTTAAAGTATTAGGAAACCACTTCATTAAGATGTTTAACCTTAATGTAACGTATCCTTTATTACATATTTTGATACTTATATAGAACCAACATTCTTTGAACTAGTCTTTATTTGAGCAGAATTCGAGTGAGTTTCAACAAATATCAGCAGAGGAGAAGAGCCGAAAAAGAACTTCATAAAAATCTTACAAAACATTATTATGGAAGGGTACTCTTCTTACAGAAATATAATACTTCCTCATTACCACCAATAATTCCATCATATATTACGTTTGTTGTTATCCTGTATGGTTTTACAGATTCAAAGTACTGTCAAATTCGGGTAACAATGCTTTATAATTAGTATTTTTTGGAGTATGGCACGACTAAATCCCATAAAGATAGTTTTCATGGGGAAAATAAGATCAATACTCGAACAAAGCAGTGTTTAAATGGCCTTTGGAACAAATTAAGTTTGAATTCTGAGGTTATGTCTTGGTTAATAACATTTTATTAGTATTCATTTACAACATTTACAACTATTAATCATACATTTGCAAGATTATGGCATTTCCCTTGGCCATGGACTAAATAGATACTTGAAGAAAATCAAATAAAGTAGATGTAAAATTATAGCTCTTAGTAATAATGTACCTAATTGTATCCATGAAAATATTTCTTAGTAAATACTGTCTAATAATGACATTATCTCGTTTCATGCTGATATATTATACAAATAGCTATCCCCAATAAAGGTTGAAATAGTTGAATTTCTAGAAGAGGATAGCTTCAAGTAAACACCAGTCAATTATAAAAATGTGAAAAGTGATACTCATCAAAACTCGCTATACAATTGTGAATTAAACATGAACTTTCATAAAACCTGTCAAAGAGGAATAAATATATCAATATTTGCACATCAGTAACTGAGATGACCATCAGCTTAAAGGAAATCATTCATTGATTACAGAATGGAAACATATGGAATGGCATTTGACAAACCAGAGGTTCTGGATGCAAGAGCCCGACTGGTATGGATGTGGATTCAAGGAATGTCAGCGCGGAGGATCTCTTACGAGACAGGTTTCAGCACTTCAACTGTTTACAGGTGGATCCGGAGATGGGAGGAGGAAGGAAATGTCAATTCAAAAAGTAGATGTAGAAAACATGGGAATAGATATCTGAAACTCTGTGTCGAAACGACGGGATTCGCAAAAGAGTTGAAGCTTCCGCGAGACAAGTTTATCCATATGGAAAGGAACTATTCTGCGATTGACAAACATTGTTATCTACCATCCTTTCCACAGACAAAATACATGTCAAGATAAAGTCATCATTTGATAAGTAAAAAGATTTTATGGAAAATGATTCTTCATTGTAATATGGAAAGTTGCTATGTAAACAATTTCAATCAACTGGAAACTTCTACTACACAAAATAGAATGCTTTGATCATTATCCCCATAGACATCAGGAAACTAAAAGAAAGTGAATAACCAAAATAAAGCTTAGAATACAGGATAACTGGTTTACTTATCCTTTGCTTCCTCTGGCTGAGTATGCTCTGCATCGCTTTTAGGGGATGATTGAGAAAAAAATTACCTTAATAATCTCTACATAAAGAGTCAGATTTTCAATATCAGAAATCTGTGATATACAAAAATTCTTCCCCCAAGAATAGATGGCATATTCAGCTTTTGTTTTCTAAACTAAACAGAGAATAGCCTGCTAAGCACTTCGTCTTGTGAAAGAAGCCCCTAAAAGTATTAGCTTGGTTACAACCATAGTAGACTACCTCATGTTTTTAAATATATATAAATTTTTTCACTTCAAAATCTAGATAACTAAACACACTAGGGCCCAACACTATGAGGAAAAGTGAAAAATTTACTGATATCAATTTGGGGCTTTTGATTACTTTATTAGTTTATAGATTGTTTCTACACGGATACAAAACTTTGTTCTTTAATTGAAGGAGCTCGATAGTTAAAATCTTATAACAAGGTGTTGGCTTTAGCTGGTAGTTACTGACCAGTTGCAGGAAAGGCCTGCTTCAACTTCCAGTACACAGAACAGTCACTTTGATTCCTGCCTTCAATTAACAGAATCGCGTTACCAGCTTCTCTTCAATCTTGGCTTTTGAAATTTTCTTTCTTTAACTCTTGGACAAGTTTGTTGTTCCCATTGATGATACTGTGCTGCGCCTTTGGACTTCAGCATCTTATGACAAAGCCGATATGTCTCAACTTGAGTGGCCAGCTCATAATCTGCCTTTGATCAAACTTCACTGTTTGTTCAACCCCCTAAAAGATCCTTAAAGAAAGACCACCGCCCTTCTATGTTTGATATGCGCACTCATGAGTAATATTTCTCTAAGTGTAGAGGGAGTTTACCAATGAACATGATGCTTTGCACAAACAACCATCTCCTACTACATGAGAAAACCCTCCCTTGCCTTCTGGGTCTTGGTAAGCTTCCAGACCAGCCCCTAGACTGGACTCAAGTAGAGATGATCCTAGAGCCCCACTGTGGGCATCCCAAAGCCTCGGATTCTGGTCAGCCATTTCCCAACGAAGAGTTCAAAACCAGAATCGCAGAGGATAATGTAGGAGAGGCCCTTGATCACAATAGCAATTTCCCGACTCAACGTGCATCGATTTGAATGCCGACTGCTATTCACCAGCCCTCCCCCTTTTCTAATTCCAGCTTCAATGTCATGGCCTTACTATTGACCAGGGATGGAGAAATACCTTTCCCTTCAATCAGAGGTGTAGACTAGACTGCTAAAGAACGCTCAGAAAGAAGTCATATATTTCTGGTCAAAAATGCTTCAGGAGACTGGAAACCGGTAATAGATCTGTCAGCCCTGAATGAGTTCATGCAACCGACTCAATTCAGGAAGAAAACCCCCAGACATGCATCCGACTCAATTCAGAAAGAAAACCCCCAGACATGCATCCGACTCAATTCAGGAAGAAAACGCCCAGAACAGTCAGACATATCCTAATGAAGAACAACTTTATGATTTCATTCGATCTCAAGGATGCATACTTTCACATGACCGTGAATTGTTTTTCAAGAAAGTATCTACGATTTGCCCTAGGAAGCAAAGTCTCCCAATTCAAAGTGCTTTGCTTTGGGTTGTCAATGGGCCCCCAAGTATTCACTTATGTGTCAACATAGGCTCATACCAAAAGAATTCGTCTGATCCAAAATATAGATGACTGGCTAATACAGGTGGACAGAGAGTCCCAACTTTGTCATTATCGGGACGAGCTTCTCTTGTTTTGTTGAAGTCTGAGGATCATTACAAATCTGGAGAAGTTCAACCTTTCACCCAGGCAAAAAAGGATATACCTGGGCACAGACATGAACACATTATTAGGGAGAGTTTATCCATCCCATGACAGGGTAACCGGGTTCAGAAAAGCAGCTCAACAATGTAATTTATATAGTTCCTATGATATTGACTTCTAGAGAAGCTTAATCCTCAAAGTCTTTATCATTATTATCATTATTATTATTATTATTATTATTATTATTATTATTATTATTATTATTATTATTATTGTTGTTGTTGTTGTTGTTGTTTATCATTATCATTATCATTATCATTATCATTATCATTATCATTATTATTATTATTATTATTATTATTATTTTTATTTTTATTATTGTTATTGTTGTTGTTGTTGTTAGCTAAGCTATAACCCTAGCTGAAAAGCAGGAGGCTATATGCCCAAGGGCTCCAACAGGGAAAAATAGCCCAGTGAGAGAAGGGAATAAGGAAATAGATAAATTATATGAGAAGTAATGAACAATTAAAATAAAACATTTTAAGAAAAGTAGCAACATTAGAATAGACCGTTCATGTGTAAACTATAAAAACAAATTCATGTTAGCCTGTTCAATAAAAAAAAGAAGAAGAAAAAAAAAATTGCTGTAAACTTGAGCTTTTGAAGTTCTACCAATTTAACTACCTGGTAATGGAGATCATTCGACAACTTGGTCACAGCAGGAATAAACCTTCTAGAATACTGTGTAGTATTGAGCCTCATGATTCAGAAGGCATGACTATTAGAATTAACTGCATATCTAGTATTATGAACAGAATGATACTGTCCGGCAAGATCTGAATGTAAAGGATGGACAGAATTGTGGAAAATCTTTTGAAACATACATAATCATAACCCAAATTCAAACATTCTTGGCAGGCTCGTCTGGATCTGGCAATCGTTACATGATTTGGCGATTATTTCGGTGATACCCATAACTCGCAGATTACCAACAATAGCTATACTGTATATTGAACGAATGGAGTTATATATATGATACATTTCCGAAATAAATGAAACTTCAGTAGGTCAGTCGATCATGTCAATAACTGAACAACAATGTCAATGAAAATCAAATTTCCACCGCCAACATCACCGTAAATAAATCTTCCAAATCAAAATATAACAATTCGAACAATATGGATTCCATTATTGCCTATACGACGATTAACGGTTCATTTGCCAAGAGGGAAGCTATTCTTCAAAGAAATAAAAAAAAAAAAAACCTGGAAATATATATCTTGATTAAGTTTTGTACCATAATCCACTTGGCTGTTAATCCATATGAGATATGTAGCATAGTATTAATACTATTTATCCCTTAAGTATCTTAAACTATTATTCGTCTACGGAATTGATACATTTAATAATCCCCTACATGTTCTTTTATCTTAATAACGTTTGGTCTTTAAATATTTGCTTTAATCTTGTGTTGATAGCATGGTCGATGTCCATTAAGTAAGAACATTTCACACAAGTGATTTCAAATGCTAAAAAAAAAAAAATAATCTTTTAACTTTTTTTTTTCAGACAATGGCGTCGATAACACATGTTGTCTGTTTTTTTTATTTGGGTAAGTTTGATGCCGTCTCTAATATCCTTTCATTTCTACAAATGTATTGAGATTCTAAAGTAAAAAAAAATATAAGAGTTTTAAAATAGAATGCTGTTCATATTATTCTATCTTCTATTCAGTTGAACAAAGGGTGCACTAATTTTTGGAAACCTTTTATGTAAAGTATTTTACAAATGAAGTTTCTGGACCACCTACATATATATATATATATATATATATATATATATATATATATATATATATATATATATATATATACATATGTAAAATATTCATAAATAAACAATAAAAAATATCAGGGATGAAATTAAAGTTCCTTATATTTATGCACAAAAATGTTATTTACAATTTCGACGTATCAGCACTACCTTTTGTATCTTATATTTATAGTCAGGTGTTTGTAACATGCAAGTGCAGTTAATTTGGCTATTGTAAAGTAATCGTGTCTCCTTTTTAAAAACTTTGCTATTGTACAGTTACTCATATAAGTTGGTGGATGTCCGGGTTTTTGAGAGAGATTTCCACTTCACCCTTTTCTGGACGACCGGTGTCTGGGAGCACGAAACCGGACGAATATTCTACTACCTGTACACGGTCTGTAGCTCAACCATGTACCTACAGTTGAATAATTCACCGGTCTCGTGACTGTACGTATGTGAGGGCAAATCAAACTTGAACTTTAGTATAACCAAAAATTGAAATTGCAATATATTACTGACTATTTCAGTCAAACAATCTTATAAACAGTGTTGGTCAATGACTCATAAACCATAGGCACCAGAACGGCGAAGCAATGACTTTTGATTGGTTATGTAAATTGAGAATCATTGCATGACTCAACTATTATCATTATTTAGTTAATACTTTATAACTTGTCCTATCATATTGAATAGTTCATTATGATAAAATAATTTAGTTTTGTGCTCGTTAAACAAGACTAAAAGAGGTTTCCCAAAAATTGAAGAGATTGGGTGAAAGAGCAAGAAAATGAGAAAATAAAGCTTAAAACATACATTATTGAGGTGCTATTAAACCATATATAGTGATTATTACTTAAAGGTTAACTATCGAGTTGAAGGAATTTTTGCTATTAAAGATCATCGATAGGATATAGTAAGATTTGATTACGTAATTTTTTTCCCATTATTAACTGCATTTTTCAACTAAGCTGTGGCTATTTTGCTCCGCGTTAACTGATAACTAAGAAAATTACATTATTTCAGGATTGATGGTAAATGTTCAATCGGAAAAGAAAGAAGATTGCCAAACGCTTCCTCAAGTACCCAGAGTTTCTTATTTACGTCATGTAGATTCAAGGTAAGTTTTTAATGCTCAAAGTTTTCAGAATCTGCTTATGCAACTAGTTTGTTTTCTTGGCCAAATCACAATTCATATGTGTATGATAGGAAAAGTAATAGGCTGAGAACACTACCCTGAGGAATACCAGATCTTACACTCCTATGGTCACTATGGTGCCCATCAACAACTACTCTTTATAATCAAAACGTACTTTTTACAAAGATCCATCTATTCCAATTTGTTTGAGCTTTAAACAAGAATCTTGTGATTAACATTGTCAAAAGCAGTACTAAAATAGAAGCCAATGATATGCACTTTCTGATTAAAGTCAATAGATATCTGTACAGCATTATTATCATTATTATTATTAAATGCTAAGCTACAACCCTTGTTGGAAAAGCAGGATGCTATAAGCCCAGGTGCCCCAACAGGGAAAATAGTCCAGTGAGGAAAGGAAATAAAGAAAAGTAAAATATTTTAAGTATAGTAACATTAAAAAAAAATATTTCCTATAAAAACTATAAAAAAAAAACTTTAACAAAACAAGAGGAAGGGAAACTAGATAGAAGTGTGCCCGAGTGTACCCTCAAGCACGAGGACTCTAACCCAAGACAGTGGAAGACCATGGTACAGAGGTTATGGTACTGCCCAAGACTAGAGAACAATGGTTTGATTTTGGAGTGTCCTTCTCCTAGAAAAGCAGCTTACCATAGCTGAAGAGTCTCTTCTACCCTTACCAAGAGGAAAGTAGCCACTGAACAATTACAGTGCAGTAGTTAACCCCTTGGGTGAAGACGAATATTTTGGCAATCTAAGAGATCGTAAGAAGGGCATCACAAGCTCCAAGTACTTTGCAAAATCTAAACTCCAAACTCAGGAACAGATGATTACATTCAGCATACCTCTGTAGACGTCTTGCCGAAAGACGTTCAAAAACTTCAGATATGTGAGTTGAAGATATTTACTTGCAATCAGCACAGCTAAAGCTGCAAGAAAAACATTACCTAATGGTGTAACATTGCCAATTTCCAACAAGCACTAAATAAATTTGGTAACTAGCAAAACTAACAGAGAACTTAGGAGCTAGGAAATCAGTAGTCTTTACAAAAATAAGGAAAAATACCATTTGGTTCTACACTGCCATAAGGTCTAGTAAAAGTGTTTTAATTTGATGGTGCCGTGAAGCACATGATACTCCGCTTAAGATTAGCTAAAGTCAACTATACTCCTGATAAATATTGCTCAGCAGCATGGGTGACATCCATAATATAGATCCTGGGCTAAAACACTCATATCGCATAATAACAGGCATCTTAAAACCAACACTTACAGTATGCCAGAACTCTACAGACTGGCAGGAATCACACAACCACGCTAAGGGCACTCATTCCAATACACAGAGATACATATAAGAAAATAATATTATTCTCATCATCTCCTCCTATGTCTATTTCATTTTCCATTCCATTGACTCATAGTAAGAAGACTGCAGTCCAAGCCTCATGACCATTGGTAGTTTCGGTCCTGTGCAGTCGATAAACTACAAACTCGAAAAATGGAGAGAATGGCAGATCATTACCAACAAAAATTATGATATCCAAAGACCAAATGAGCTACTTTCCAGTGGAATGAACCTTCCAGAAAATACTGGGTAACATTAAAAAGAGTAAGAACCAGAAGGCAAGACTGGGAAAAAAATTTATAAATTGGGAATCTCGCCCACCAGTGAGTGCCTATGTGACCATCCACTGCAAGCGAATACGCTCATCCATCATGAGTGTAAAATGTGACCTATCTGTACAGAAAAAGACCTACTAGGCACTTTAGTGCAAAACAATGGAACCAGAATGCTACAAGAAGATAAGATGATGATAAGACAGAAAAGCTAACCTAGTTAGTTAAGCTTCAGTAGAACAGGAAAAAAGAAAGCCGAGTTTATCATTACGAAATCAGCAAAAGGGGTTGCTATTTTCTTTGGATAATGAGTGACAGAGCCATCTGGTTTTAGTAAATTTGACCCTGCTAAGCCTTTAATACTACATCAAACTGTGCAATTTAAGGTTAACCTACCATCTATGTCCCTGGGTTGTACAGCTGGTTTAATAATTCAAGTACACATGACGAGAAGCCAAAGAGACGCTTAACAGTTGCACATGCTAGAAACTGTTTCTTTTATTTTCGAACTGCATTATTTTTTAGTTGAAACAAAAACTCTGAGTAAAAGCTCTAACTATAGTTATTCCAAGTCAAATCTAATTTATCAATTTTACAAAGATGATAAGCCTCCTGTTTCTTAGGAAAAAAATCATGCTTACTATCATGACTTATCCTTGATTCGGTATTCTAATACCCGAAAAAGAATATTCCTATTGATGATGTTGGCCAGTAGTCAATATAAGAGAACATCAGACTTAATTCCATTATGGGTTGTGGTAGCCTGGTGGTAAGGTCCTTGCCTGGTGATCGCCAGAAAGGGCTTCTAGTCCCGCTCAAACTTGTTAGTTCTTTTGGTCACTGCAATCTCACCATCCCCATGAGCTAAGGATGGGGGTTTGCGGGACCTATAAATCTACCCACCAAGTTATCAGCAGCCCTTGCCTGGCCCTCAATGGTCCTAGTTTGGGTGGAGAGGGTTCTTGGGTGCTGATGATGATGATATATATATATATATATATATATATATATATATATATATATATATATATATATATATATATATATATATATTTATATATATATATAAATATATATATATATATATATATATATATATATATATATATATATATATATATATATATATATATATGGTCAGCCTCTTGGGCATTATCCTGCTTGCTAGGGCAATATCACTGTCCATTGCCTGCAACATTCACGAGCGGCCTTTAAAAACCTTTAAATATGATTATGATCAATTCATATACGAGCGATTTATAAATTTTCCTCTAAATGGATTGGGATGTCTGCAAAATAATTCTTAGAGTATAAAGCGTTTAGAAAGAAATATATACAATTCATATTACTATTAAATCTAAATATCCCAATCCAACCTGGCTAAGGAACTCACTTGTCATAGAGACCAACACATCTATTAGGGCAACAATGTACAGGTTTGAGTAATCATACATCACAAAATAACCAGGCTAGGGTCGTATATGTTTTCTCCATGGCGGTAAGACTTAATGGGAAATTCTGTTTAAAAGGAATTCATTATATTCAGGGCAGATATTCCCCCTACAAATTTTTGGTTCCCACTCGACTGTTGTCCCACGATTAAAATAATAAGTACTAGGCCAACGAAGTTGGGAGGAGTTTATGTTTTACTTCCTGTTTGTGTGTGTGTTTGTTTGTGAACAGCTTCCTGGCCACAGTTTTAATCGTAGAGTAGTTAAACTTACAGGGATTAACTGATATGTAAAAAGTTGGAAATTATTGAATTTTGGAATGTCAAAGTGAAAGGTCAAGGTCATGGTCAAGCAAAATGTCCAATTCACGTCATAATCAGCCATACATTCGGACATCGGTGTCACAGAGACTTCAATCTTGGTTCATATTTGAATGTATGAAAATCCACGCCAATTATTATTATTATTATTATTATTACTATCCAAGCTACAACCCTAATTGGAAAAGCAAAATGCTACAAGCCCAGGGGCTCCAATAGGGAAAAATAGCCCAGTGAGGAAAGGAAATAAGGAAATAAATAACTGAAGAGAACAAATTAACAGTAAATCATTCTAAAAAAAGTAACAACGTCATAACAGATATATAAACTATGAACAACTTCAAAAACAAATATGTCATATATAAACTATAAAAAGACTCATGTCCGCCTGGTCAACAAAAAAGCATTTGCTCCAACTTTGAACTTTTGAAGTTCTACTGATTCAACAACCCGATTAGGAAGATCATTCCACAACTTGGTAACAGCTGGAATAAAACTTCTAGAGTACTGCGTGGTATTGAGTCTTATGATGGAAAAGGCCTGGCTATTACAATTAACTGCCAGCCTAGTATTACGAACAGGATAGAATTGTCCAGGGAGATCTGAATGTAAAGGATGGTCAGAGTTATGAAAAATCTTATGCAACATGCATAATGAACTAATTGAACGACGGTGCCAGAGATTAATATCTAGATCAGGAATAAGAAATTTAATAGACCGTAAGTTTCTGTCCAACAAATTAAGATGAGAATCAGCAGCTGAAGACCAGACAGGAGAACAATACTCAAAACAAGGTAGAATAAAAGAATTAAAACACTTCTTCAGAATAGATTGATCACCGAATATCTTAAGAGACTTTCTCAATAAGCCAATTTTTTGTGCAATTGAAGAAGACACAGACCTTATATGTTTCTCAAAAGTAAATTTGCTGTCGAGAATCACACCTAAAATTTTGAAAGAGTCATACAAATTTAAAGAAACATTATCAATACTGAGATCCGGATGTTGAGGAGCCACCGTCCTTGACCTACTTACAATCATACTTTGAGTTTTGTTAGGATTCAACTTCATACCCCATAACTTGCACCATGCACTAATTTTAGCTAGATCTCTATTAAGGGATTCACCAACCCCAGGTCTACATTCAGGGGATGGAATTGATGCAAAGAGAGTAGCATCATCTGCATATGCAACAAGCTTATTTTCTAGGCCAAACCACATGTCATGTGTATATAGTATGAAAGTAATGGGCCAAGAACACTACCCTGTGGAACACCGGATATCACATTCCTATACTCACTATGGTGCCCATCAACAACTACTCTTTGAGATCTATTATTTAAAAAATCAATAATAATGCTAAGAAACGACCCACCCACTCCCAACTGTTTGAGTTTGAAAACAAGGGCCTCATGATTAACACGGTCAAAGGCAGCACTAAAATCAAGGCCAATCATACGAACTTCACGACCACAATCAAGGGATTTCTGTACTGCATTGGAGATTGTAAGAAGGGCATCACATGCTCCAAGGCCTTTACGAAAACCAAATTGCAAACTAGGGAATAGATGATTACCTTCAGCAAACCTATTGTTACATGTTAAGGTCAAAGGGCAAGGTTAAGGTCGATAAATAAGCTGCCGCGGCGAAGGTGCGCTCTACTGAGTGCCCCTCTTGTTGTAATATTTTTTCACGCTGGCTACGGTAATGATTCCTGGTAAGCTTATTAATGAATTCTATTGACATTTTTCAGAGCCAACGATGCATCACATACTGACACTGCCAATGAAATCGTGAGATTTGTTTATGCTGCTTCTCCTCCTCATCTTCTATATTTAATATATGATGATACATTTAAAGGTAATACTATTTACTGGACACAAAGAAAGAGTATATAACTTATAATTTGAATGAAATATATCTCCTATTAATGGTTTTTAATATTAATGAATGTTTCAGAAATCAAATAATATTACAATAATATTACAACTAAAGAGATTAAACATTCCATTGCATGCTGTAAGATATATTAAAGTGAATTATCATCTCATTCAAAATATAATGTTTCAAGAATATTCAAGCTGTTTCAAGAAATCATTAAAATGCATTTATATTTTTGCAGATATGAACACCATATTGAAGATGCTTAGCAGTAGAGGACCAGAGTTGACAGTAATGAGATATACGCCTGACATAGACTCGTTACACGCAATACTGTCTTCTGAATTGACGATAGTCAACACACAAAGACGCCAAATCATTCTATTGTGTTCTTTGGAGAACATCGTCAAAATATTTGAGATGGTAAATACTTGTCACTAGACTTTACCGAGATACTACCGCTAGAGAGTTATGGGGTCTTTTGACTGGCCGGACAGTACTAAATTAGATACTTCTCCCTGGTTCCGTTTCATTTTACATTTGCCTACACACACAGCGAATAGTCTGGCCTATTCTTTACTTATTCTCCTCTGTCCTCATACACCTGACAACACTGAAATTACCAAACAATTCTTCTTCACCCGAGGGGTTACTGCACTGTGATTGTTCAGTGGCCACTTTCCTATTGTTAAGGGTAGAAGAGACTCTTTAGCTATGGCCAGCAGCTCTTCTAGGAGATGGACACTCCAAAATCCAACAATTGTTCTCTAGTCTTGGGTAATGCTATAGCCTCTGTACCATGGTCCTCCACTATCTTGGGATAGAGTTCTCTTGCTAGAGGGTACACTAGGCCACGCTGTTCTGTCTTGTTTCTCTTCCTCTTGTTTTGTTAAAGTTTTTATAGTTTATATAGGAGATACTTATCTAAATGTTACTTATCTTTTGAAAAAAAAAAATTGTCCTTGTATGCTTTCCTCACTTAGCTATTTTCCCTGTTAGAGCACCTGGGCTTATAGCATCCTGATTTTCAAGTTATGGTTGTAGCTTAGCAAGTAATAATAATAATACTAATATCCGTATTTGAATAAGGAACGTACAAAGACCATTTCTTATTGTTTATCAATAAGAGCTTCCTTGGGCTTATAGAATCTTGTTTTTCTAACTAGGATTGTAGCTTATCTAGTAATAATAATAATAATAATAATAATAATAATAATAATAATAATAATAATAATAATAATAATAATAATAATAATAAAGTAAAACTTCTACTACTTTAGTGTCAAAAAACCTAATCCTAGCTCGGAAATATTGCGAAATTTAAAACATTATATCAATACATTGATATTTGATTGATACCGCCAAAAGTATACATGGTATGATAAGAGAGAGAGAGAGAGAGAGAGAGAGAGAGAGAGAGAGAGAGAGAGAGAGAGAGAGAGAGAGAGAGAGAGAGAGAGAGAGAGAGAGAGAGAGAGAGAGAGAGGGAGAGAGAGAGAGAGAGAAAATGCCTTTTTTTTGCCTATCTTCTAATTAGTTGTCCTACCTCCCTTGTAAATGTAACAACTATACCCTTTCACAATATCCCCGTGTAATGTGTGTATATATACACACACACACACACACACACACACACACACACATATATATATATATATATATATATATATATATATATATATATATATATATATATACATATATACATAATCAATCTGGCAGAAAAAAACACAGTTTTATTGATATAGTTGACATGCAAAGATAATCAAATGTTGATTTTTGCTTTGCATTAAATTTTAGAATTCATCATAATTCCAATGCTGTTGTCAACTTCTTAGGTCATGAAATAATCAAATAAAACTAACATAGATATTTCTCTTTAGCAGTAAGACTTCTTTTTCCTTCCCAGGTTGCTGCAAGAAATTGGGAGAGACGATCCCTCTGGTGGATTGTGGTGGCAATGACATCAGGCATGACCAATGTTCTACAAGGATTCTTGAGAGAAGGTTCACAGGTAACAGTACGATAAAATACTAGCAATCATTTGTTATACAAGCAACTTGTGGAAAAGAACAGTTTTGTGGAATGTCGTCCTTTCAAAATATGTTATCACAACCTAATGCTGTTAGTTTTTTGGTGACAACAAAAGTACACGTTTATTTCTATTTCCAGGTTACAGTGTTTCAGAAAACTAGCTCAAATCTGTTTCACCTCTATTCAGCGATAGTGGACACTAGTGGTGATGTTAGGTATGGTCACTCTTTCTGTAAGTTTTTAGTACTGACCATATTAAATAGAGGTCTTCAAATCATTTCATGTTCTGCTTCCTCCAGAAATGGCTCTTTACCAGTCT
>NC_090725.1:308199454-308214454 GCF_036898095.1 Palaemon carinicauda | reverse complement strand
TGCTTGAGGGTACACTCGGGCACACTATTCTGTCTTATTTCTCTTCCTCTTGTTTTGTCCTATTTTCCCTGTTGGAGCCCCTGGGCTTATAGAATTCTGCTTTTCCAACTAGGGTTGTACCTTAGCAATTAACAATAATATTAACATTAATAAGGACATTAGTGAATACACATCAGCATTAAATACCTGGTGCCACTAATATTGCATATGTTCAACATTGATAAATTTAGGAAGTTTAAAGGTTTAAAGGTTTAAAGGCCACTCATGAATGGCAGAGTCAAGGGACAGTGACTTTGCCCTATCAAGTAGGACAATTCCCAATAGACTGACCATATACACATATGATCAGCGCCCAAGACTCCTCTCCACCCAAGCTAGGATCAAGGAGTGTCAGGCGATGGCTACAGATAAATCAGCAGATAGACCTATAGGCTCCCCTAAAAACCCCCCATCATTAGCTCACAAGTATAGTGATATTGCAGCGACCAAAGAATCTAACGAGTTTGAGCGGGACTCGAACCCCAGTGTGGCGTTCACCAGTCAGCGTGTCTACCCTGACTGTAGAAAATTCATCACAGAGAATTTATGGTTGATGATACGTTTAAGATTACCTTTAATTAATACTTTTTAGGCTTAATATTTCAACCTGTTTATCAACCTGATATAGGCCTATGATCAGTTTTGGATATACAAATCATTAATAATAATAATAATAATAATAATAATGATGATGATGATGATGATGATAATAATAGTGTCAAAGATAATAATAATAATAATAATAATAATAATAATATTATTAATGATAATAACAATAATAATAATAATATTATTATTAATGATAATAACAATAACAATAATATTAATAATAATAATAATAATAATAATAATAAGAAGAAGAAGAAGAAGAAGAAGAAGAAGAAGAAGAAGAAATTGAGGAGGTAATCAATAAACGGTGCAAATCATCTGTAAATCTGAACAATGCTTCTTATAAGGGCATTAATATGCATTATATTTATAGACAAATGCACTTACTGCAAATCAAGTGCCATGACATTGCTTTAAAAATATATCGTCCGAGTAGAGAGCATAATAAGCATTTTTTTAATTATTAGTACATCAAGAGTAATAGTTGGTATACTCTACATCTGTTTAAGAGGATTATGTATGGGAAACTATAGTATATCGGTTATATAAAGCTTTCATACCACATATAATGGTCATGCTGATATACAAATACATAATAACGAACATACACATACAAGCGGATATATATATATATATATATATATATATATATATATATATATATATATATATATATATATATATATATATATATATATATATATATACATGTATATATATATATATATATATATATATATATATATGTATATATATATATATATATATATATATATATATATATGTATATATGTATATATATATATATATATATATATATATATATATATATATATATATGCATATATATGATATATATATATACACATATATATACATATATATATACATATATATATATATATATATATATATATATATATATATATATATATATATATATATATATATATATATATATACATATATATATACATATATATATATATATATATATATATATATATACATATATGTATATATATACATATATATATATATATACATATATATATATATATATATATATATATATATATATATATATATATATATATACCGTGTATATATATATATATATATATATATATATATATATATATATATATATATATATATATATATATATATATATATATATATTTACATATACCGTATATATATATATATATATATATATATATATATATATATACATATATATATATGCATGTATACAGTATATATATATATATATATATATATATATATATATATATATATATATATATATATATATATATATATATATATGTGCATGTATACAGTATATATATATATATATATATATATATATATATATATATATATATATATATATATATATATATATACATATATATATATATATATATGTATATATATATATATATATATATATATATATATATATATATATATATATTTACATTTATATATATATATATATATATATATATATATATATATATATATATATATATATATATATATATATATATATATATATAAAAATATATATGTATATATATAAATATATAAATATGTGCATATATAAACTGAATATATATATTTATATATATATGCAACTTAGTTTTATTAACTTGATTCTATTCAACTAGATTCTATTAACTTGATTCCATTAACTTGATTCTAATTAGAATAATTCTATTAATTTGATTCCATTCAGCTTGATTCTATTAATCTAATTCTATTCAACTTGACTCTATTTACCTTGAATCTATTAACTTTATTATATTTAAATTTATTCTATTAATTTTATTCTATTCAACTTGATTTTATTAACTTGATTCTATTAAACTTAATTATACTTAACTTGATTCTATTTAAAAATAATTCTATGAATTTTATTCTATTTAACTAGATTCTATTGAATTAATTCTCTTTAACTTGTTTCTATTAACTTGATTGTATTAAATTTATTACATTTAAAGTGATTCTATTAACTTGATTTCATTCAACTTGATTCTATCAACTTTATTCTATTCAACTTGATTATATTATCTTGATTCTATTCAACTTGATTCTATTATGTAAATCTATTAAGTTGACTCCATTTAACTTGATTCTATCAACTTTATTTTATCTAACTTGATTCTATTAACTTGATGCTATCTATTTTGATTTTATTAACTTGATTCTATCTATCTTGATTCTATTTAACAGGATTCTATCATTTAAATCTCCCATACAGCTCTTTACTCCAGCATGCTAACAGCAACTTTGGTTAAGCCATCATTCGAGAAGCCCATTAATGGTTTGACTGATTTACCAGCTGCTTCTAAAGATGGTTTCACTCTTGTGGTCACTGGGGATTCCATCTTTGAGTACATGTTCAAGGTCAGTTTGGTCAACTTTATTAATTGATATATTTTCTTTGAAAAAGTTTAAAACAATATTTACCTTCGTCAACTTCGTTGAGAAGGTTTTGTTTTGATAGGCGTGTACTTATATTTTATGTTTTTATGTCTGTCTGTTTGATTGTGATTCGCATAACTCAAAAACTACTTGACTGAATGTCATGAAATTTGGTGGTATGGTTGGCCCTGATTTTGGGGGGGATTAGGTCAAAGGTCAGGTCATGGTTATGTTATGATAGGCGTGTACTTATTTTTTTTTATATGTCTGTCTGTTTGTTTGTGATTCGCATAACTCAAAAACTATTTGACTGAATCTCATGAAATTTAGTGGGATAATTGGGCGTGATCCAAGGACAATTTGGTTAAATTTTGGGAGTGAATGGATCAAAGATCAAGGTCATGAAGTTAAAAGAAAAAAAAAAATTTTTTGCTATATCGTGGTCAATTGTCATCCGATTTTCATGAAACTAATACCAAAATGTGCATAAATCAATTGCCTATCTTATGATTTGGGAATTATTTGGTGAAAGGTCAAGGCTAAGGTCAAAATCATCTTTTTGCTACATCGAGGTCAATATTTATGCAATTTTCATGAAACTTTTGCCAAAATGTGCACAATTAATTGTCTATCTTGTGATATGCACCATGATATGTGAGAAGGTATGAGCTCTACCTAGTGCCCGTTCTAGTTGTTTTTGTTTACATACTGTTTTTTATGTTGCAGTTATTCATTAAACATTTTATATTCAGAACTTTTTAAGTTAGGTAAAGTAAGGTAGGTAAGGTTAGGTAGGATAAGGTTAGGTTAGCTAAGGTTAGATTAGGTTAGGTAAGGTAAGGTAAGGTTAGGTAAGGTAAGGTAAGGTTAGGTAAGGTAAAGTAAGGTAAGGTTAGGTTAGGTTGAAAATAAAATGCTTGATTCCCAAAGAGAGTGTGCATGTTGCACTTATTCATTAAAAATCTTATATTCAGAACTTATTAGGTCAGGTTAGGTTAGGTTAAGTTAGGTTAGGTTAGGTTAGGTTAAGTTAGTTTAGGTTATGTTGGAAATAAAATCCTCCATTCCTAAAGAGAGCAGGCATGTTGCAGTTATTCATTAAACATTTTATATTCAGAACTTTTAAGTTAGGTTAGGTTAGGTTAGATTAAGTTAGGTTAGGTTAGGTTATGTTGGAAATAAAATGCTCGATTCCCAAAGGGAATATGCATGTTGCAGTTATTCATTAAACTTTCTATATTCAGAACATTTTAGGTTAGGTTAGATTAGGTTATGTTACATTAGGTTATATTGGAAATAAAATGCTCGATTCCCAAAGGGAATATGCATGTTGCAGTTATTCATTAAACTTTCTATATTCAGAACATTTTAGGTTAGGTTAGATTAGGTTATCTTACATTAGGTTATGTTGGAAATAAAATGCTCGATTTCCAAAGAGAGTATGCATGTTGCAGATATTCATTGAACATTTTATATTCAGAACTTTTTAGGTTAGGTTAGATTAGGTTAGGTTAGGTTAGGCTTGGTTAGGTTATGTTGAAAATAAAATGCTCGATTCCCAAACAGAGTATGCATGTTGCAGTTATTCATTCAACATTTTATATTCAAAATATTTTAGGTTAGGTTAGGTTAGATTAGGTTAGGTTATGTTGGAAATAAAATGCTAGAGTCCTAAAGAGAGTATGTATCCTTATTAAACAAATATGTTATTCCTTTCGTACAGGATGCTAAGGAGGGAGTATATGCTTCCACTTATAAGCTCTTCAATCATAAAGACAGAACTAAGAGCTTTGTTAAATCTATTATACCCGCCTTCGATACGGTAAGTGAGCTTACCTAGTATATGCAATAACCGTAATCAATTTTTGCGTACTGAATAACATTATTAAAAAAATGTAGTTTAACTCATTTCTATCATTATTCAAAATAAGATTTAATATATTGTACTGAGTTAAATTTTTGCCATTATCATTATTGTTATTGTTATTGTTATTGTTATTGTTAATTTTATTGTTATTATCATTAGCTAAGCTACAACAATAGTTGGAAAAGGAGGATGCTATAAACCCAAGGGCTCTGACAGGGAAAATAGCCCAGCGAGGAAAGGAAATATTGAAATCACATTTGATAAATTAGCCGTCCAATTTACAATGTTCAAAATATACTAAACACCAGTCACATCAGATTGAAATACTTGCTAGTATGGCTCAGGATATAACATGCAAAGCCCTAAAAAAAAAAATATAGATAAATAAATAAATAAAATTCAAATAGTAACTTAGTGGATTTTCACTCATTATTCTTAATTTTTTGTCTGGCTTGGCGTCAAAAATCATTGACGACTGCTGACAATATAATGTAAAGAGAGTGTTCCAAACATAATGAAATTTTTGGGGAAGCAAAATCGTGAAAGATACATGTAAAGGAGAAACTAATAAAAAGACATTTAATCACAGAAGGAAAATCCAATCATGGGAAACTAAACGTATGACCTAAAGTGAATGTTTCAGAAACAAAGACATGAGAAAAATTGAAAGTAATTGAAAAGGGAATGAATTAAATGGAATGAATCAAGTCTCGATTTTCTTCTTCTAGCTGTTGGAGGATAAACTTGTGCTCATCAGTGGAGAACTAAATCTAAAATACCAAGCTACCAAAAAAGGAAGAAGCCAATACTATTTTGCAAGGGATACCTTTGCACCACAATATTATGGGGCTCCCTGCGTCTCTGGTGCACCTTTCTTATATAACTTCAATAAAATGTAAGTGGTGTAATGGTGCACCTTTCTAATATAACTTCAATGATGTGTAAGTGCTGTAGCTAGTGCACCTTTCTTATATAACTTCAAAAAGTTTAAGTACAGTACATGGCCCGCCTTTCTTACATAACTTCAATAAAATTTAAGTACAATACCTGGTGCACTTTTCTTGCAAAACCTGAATAAAAGGTAAGTACAGTACCTGGTGTAACTTTCTTACATCAATAAAATGTAAGAACTTTAGTTGGTGCACCTTTCATACATAACTTCAATAAAAGGAAAACACAGTACCTGGTGCACTTTTCTTACATAACTTCAATAAAATGAAAATACAGTACCTGATGCACCTTCCTTACGTAAATTCAGTAGAATGTAAGTACTGTGGCTACCAAGTAAGTGTTTCTTTATGAAAATTTAGAAAATTTATTTAAATGATATTAGCTAATAATTGCGTGATTATAATTTATTTTAAATTTCTATTAAAACAGAAAAAGTCTAATTCATTCCTGGATTAAGCAAGCTTATCCTTCCAGTTAATAGTTGCAAGTCAGGTTACGTGAAACTTAACAATGCTGACCCTATACATTCATAAATTTAAAAAAAAGAAATAAGCAATTAGAATAGTTGCTATGTGATAAATACGGATTTTGTTAGAAATAAAATAAACGCTGGAAGAACAAACGGAAAGTTAAGTAAAGACCCTAAGAATAACAAAAAATTATTATTCTATTTATTAGTCTCATTAGATTTCTATAGTTTTAATAATTGTGATTATGCAAATCGAAAAATATTTTATGAGACCTTGCATCATATCCATTATTTTTTTTTTAATTATTACCTACTGCATCGGTTACTGAAAATCATGGTATACTTAAATCCCCACTACAAGTAACGAATATAAGACAGTCCATATATTCACTAAGTCTAAGATTGCTAGACGACATATGAACCTCCAGCATCGATCAATTATTTTAAGAAAATCCAAATTTATTGGGTACCATGACTCCACCCACTTCCATACTAAATATACATGAGCATTTTAGTCCTTTTAATATATAAAAACAACCATAGGAATGAGCAATAATTAAATTTACTTCCTATATGCTTACAGGATTTCATATATGACAGAAGGAGGATTGAAAGCTAAATGGGTGGATAATGAGTTCCAGAAAGTTGCAGGTAAAGGAATAATTATTAATAATTCAGGACCTAAGGCCTTTACTGTAACTCATCTGCAGGTGAGAGTAACTTAGTTATGTAATCATGTATATATATATATATATATATATATATATATATATATATATATATATATATATATATATATATATATATATATATATATATATATATATATATATATAAGTATGTATTTCCATAACTCCCATATTATCTAAAGTTTTTGAACGTCTTCTGGCAAAACGTCTTAATAGGTTTGCTGAAGGTAATCATCTATTCCCTAGTTTGCAATTTGGTTTTCGTAAAGGCCTTGGAGCATGTGATGCCCTTTTTACAATCTCCAATGCAGTACAGAAATCCCTTGATTGTGGTCGGGAAGTTCGTATGATTGGCCTTGATTTTAGTGCTGCCTTTGACCGTGTTAATCATGAGGCCCTTGTTTTCAAACTGAAACAGTTGGGAGTGGGTGGGTCGTTTCTCAGCATTATTATTGATTTTTTAAGTAGTAGATCTCAAAGAGTTGTTGTTGATGGGCACCATAGTGAGTATAGGAATGTGATATCCGGTGTTCCACAGGGTAGTGTTCTAGGCCCATTACTTTTCATACTATATACACATGACATGTGGTTTGGCCTAGAAAATAAGCTTGTTGCATATGCAGATGATGCTACTCTCTTTGCATCAATTCCATCCCCTGAATGTAGATCTGGGGTTGGTGAATCCCTTAATAGAGATTTAGCTAAAATTAGTGCATGGTGCAAATTATGGGGTATGAAGTTGAATCCTAACAAAACTCAAAGTATGATTGTAAGTAGGTCAAGGACGGTGGCTCCTCAACATCCGGATCTCAGTATTGATAATGTTTCTTTAAATTTGTATGACTCTTTCAAAATTTTAGGTGTGATTTTCGACAGCAAATTTACTTTTGAGAAACATATAAGGTCTGTGTCTTCTTCAATTGCACAAAAAATTGGCTTATTGAGAAAGTCTTTTAGGATATTCGGTGATCAATCTATTCTGAAGAAGTGTTTTAATTGTTTTATTCTACCTTGTTTTGAGTACTGTTCTCCTGTCTGGTCTTCAGCTGCTGATTCTCATCTTAATTTGTTGGACAGAAACTTACGGTCTATTAAATTTCTTATTCCTGATCTAGATATTAATCTCTGGCACCGTCGTTCAATTAGTTCATTATGCATGTTGCATAAGAGTTTTCATAATTCTGACCATCCTTTACATTCAGATCTCCCTGGACAATTCTATCCTGTTCGTAATACTAGGCAGGCAGTTAATTCTAATAGCCAGGCCTTCTCCATCATAAGACTCAATACTACGCAGTACTCTAGAAGTTTTATTCCAGCTGTTACCAAGTTGTGGAATGATCTTCCTAATCGGGTTATTGAATCAGTAGAACTTCAAAAGTTCAAAGTTGGAGCAAATGCTTTTTTGTTGACCAGGCGGACATGAGTCTTTTTATAGTTTATATATGACATATTTGTTGTTGACGTTGTTAATAGTTTGTATATGATATATCTCTTTTGACATTACTTTTTTTAGAATGATTTATTGTTAATTTGTTCTCTTCAGTTATTTATTTCCTTATTTCCTTTCCTCACTGGGCTATTTTTCCCTATTGGAGCCCCTGGGCTTATAGCATCTTGCTTTTCCAATTAGGGTTGTAGCTTGGATAGTAATAATAATAATAATAATAATAATAATATATATATATATATATATATATATATATATATATATATGTATATATATTTATATATATATATATATATATATATATATATATATATATATATATATATATATATATATATATATATATATATACAGATATGTGTATATATATATATATATATATATATATATATATATATATATATATATATATGCGTGTGTGTATACATATATAAATATATATATATATATATATATATATATATATATATATATATATATATATATATATATAGATAGATACTCACATATATAGGAATATATACATACATACTGTAAATATATAGACATGTGCGGCGTGGATGTAGTACGATAGAGTAAAATATGTAAGATTGGAAGTATATTTAGGAATAGAAGGATGTATATATTGGCTTTGTGTGAGACAAAGATAAAAGGGAAAGGTGAAGTGATGTTTGGTGAAATGTATAGTAGTGTCTGGGATTGAAAGGGGAAGAGCAAGAGAAAGTGTGGCTTTATTGCTGAGTCAATGGATGACAGGTAAAATAGTGGAATGGAAGGAGATATCATCTAGGTTAATGTGGGTAAGGGTTAGGTTGGGTAGGGAATGTTGGTCTTTTGTCAGTGCATATGGGCCAGGTAGTTAGAAAAGTGAAGAAGAGCAGAATGAGTTCTAGAATGAACTGACTAGTTGTGTAAAAGGACTGGGTAGAAGGAATTATATAGTTGTCAATGTTGACTTAAATGCTAGAGTGGGCGCTGGAGAGGTAGAAGGTGTCATTGGGAAGTATGGCGTACCAGGTGAAAATGAGAGTGGTGAGAGAGTGGTAGATATGTGTGTTGAGCAAGAGATGGTGATAAGTTTTAGCTTTTTCAAAAAAAAAAGATAAAAACAAGTATACATGGGTAAGTGTGGCCAATGGAAGAGTGGTAGAAAGGGCGTTAATGGATTATGTGTTGATAACTGAGAGAATGTTTGGAAGATTGAAAGACGTGCAAGTGTTTAGGGGTATGGCTAATGGTATGTCTGATCATTTTTTGGTGGAAGGAAAACTAGTTATAGCAATAAAGTAGGGGAATCGAGTAGGTGGATGTAAAAGGGAGCTAGTGAGGGTTGAAGAGCTAATAAAACTGGGGGTAAAAAGTATATATCAAGAGAGGTTGAAAATGGCATATGACGAAGTGAATGTAAGAGAAACTGGTAATTTAGAGGAGGAGTGGAAGTTAATAAAAGAAGGCAAGAAGTTTGTTGGAGGCAGCATGAGGAAGGGCAGTAAAAGGTGGAATGAAGGAGTGAAGGTAAAAGTGGGAGAGAAAAAGAGGGCTTTTGAAGAATGGCTACAGAGTAATAGTGTAGAGAAGTATGAAAGATATATAGAGAGAAAAATGTGGAAGTAAAGCGCAAGGTAAGTGATGCAAAGAGGGCAGCTGACCTGAAGTGGGGTCAGGGATTGGGTCATTCATATGAAGAAAATAAGAAAATGTTTTGAAAAGAAGTGAAGAGAGTAAGGAAGGCTGGTTCAAGAATTGAAGAGACAGTGAAAGATGGAAATTGAAGGTTGTTAAAAGGAGAGGAGGCAAGGAAAAGGTGGGCAGAATATTTTGAAAGTTTACTGAATGTTTAGGATAATAGGGAGGCAGATATAATTGCTGTTGCAGGTGTTGAGGTGTCGGTGATGGGAGATGAGAATGAGAGAGAGATTACAAGAGATGAAGTGAGGAGAGACTAGATGAAACGAGAGTAGGTATGGATGGTGTGAGAGCTGAGATGTTGAAGGAAGGGGGTGTGACTGTACTTGAATGGTTGGTGAGATTGTTTAATATGTGTTTTGTGTTGTCAATGGTACCAGTAGATTAGGTTTGTGCGTGTATTGTACCACTATATATGGGTAAGGGAGATGTGCATGAATATTGTAATTCAAGAGGTATAAGTTTGTTGAGTGTAGTTGGAAAAGTGTATGGTAGAGTATTGATTAATAGGATAAGGATAACACAAATAATGCAATCTTAGAAGTAGAGCGTGGTTTTAGAAGAGGTAGGGGTTGTATGAATCAGATTTTTATAGTTAGGCAGATATGCGAGAAATATTTAGCAAAAGGTAAGGTGTATGTTGCGTTTATGGATCTGGAGAAAGTGTATGATAAGAGTTGATAGGAAAGCAATGTGGAATGTGATGAGGTTATATGTAGTTGGTGGAAGGTGAGAGTTAATATGGGTAAGAGTAAGGTTATGAGATGTACGAGTAGGGAAGGTGGTGCGAGCTTGAATGCCATGTTGAGGAAGTGGATCAGTTTCAGTACTTGGAGTCTGTTGTTGCAGCAGACGGTGGAGTGGTAGCAGATGTACATCAAAGAGTAAATGAAGATTGCAAATGTTGGGGGCAGTTAAGGGAGTAGTAAAAAATAGAGGGTTGAGCATGATTGTAAAGAGAGTTGTGTATGAGAAAGTGATTGTACCAACTGTGACGTATGAATCGGAGTTGTTGGGAATGAAAGTGACGGAGAGACAGGAATTGAATGTGTTTGAGATTAAGTGTCTAAGGAGTATGGCTGGTGTATCTCGAGAAGATAGGGTTAGGAACGGAGTAGTGAAGGTGAGAACGGGTGTAAGAAAAGAGTTAAAAGCTAGAGTGGATATGAATGTGTTGAGGTGGTTTGGCCATGTTGAGAGAATGGAAAATGGCTGTCTGCTAAAGAGGGTGATGAATGCAAGAGTTGATGGGTGAAGTACAGGAGGAAGGCCAAGGTTTGGGTGGATGGAGGGAGTGAAGAAAGCTCTGGGTAATAAGATAGATGTGAGAGAGGCAAGAGAGCGTGCTAGAAATAGGAATGAATGGCGAGCGATTGTGACGCAGATCCAGTAGGCCCTGCTGCTTCCTCCGGTGCCTTGGATGACCGCGGAGGTAGCAGCAGTAGGAGATTCAGCGTTATGAAGCTTCATCTGTGGCGGATAACGAGGGAGAGTGGGTTGTGGCACCCTAGCAGTACCAGCCGAACTCGGTTGAGTCCCTTGTCAGGCTGGGAGGAACGTAGAGAGGAGAGTCACCTTTTTTGTTTCATTTGTTTGATGTCGGCTACCCCCCAAAATTAGGAGAAGTGCCATGATATATGTATGTACATATATATGTATATATATTTTATATATATATATATATATATATATATATATATATATATATATATATATATATATATATATATATATATATATATAACACACACATACAGTATATATATATATATATATATATATATATATATATATATATATATATATATATATATATATATATATATATATATATATATATATATATATATATATATATATATATATGAATATATATCACTAGCAATGTAAATATCACCCACGAATGGTATTTAATACCGAATTCTATCTTGGGAATATATATCCACTTGGAATTCATTTTATGGTAACAGCTTCTGGCCGGGTAGAGAATCGAACCCCCACCTGTTCGGCCGGAAACCATGACTGCGAAGACTCTACCGACAGACGGGTAGAGAATCGAACCCCCACCTGTTCGGCCGGAAACCATGACTGCGAAGACTCTACCGACAGACGGGTAGAGATTCGAACCCCCACCTGTTCGGCCGGAAACCATGACTGCGAAGACTCTACCGACAGACGGGTTGAGATTCGAACCCCCACCTGTTCGGCCGGAAACCATGACTGCGAAGACTCTACCGACAGACGGGTAGAGAATCGAACCCCCACCTGTTCGGCCGGAAACCATGACTGCGAAGACTCTACCGACAGACGGGTAGAGATTCGAACCCCCACCTGTTCGGCCGGAAACCATGACTGCGAAGACTCTACCGACAGACGGGTAGAGATTCGAACCCCCACCTGTTCGGCCGGAAACCATGACTGTGAAGACTCTACCGACAGATCCATCAACTCGGAAGAGTCTTCGCAGTCAAGGTCTCCGGCCGAACAGGTGGGGGTTCGAGTCTCTACCCGTCTGTCGGTAGAGTCTTCGCAGTCATGGTTTCCGGCCGAACAGGTGGGGGTTCGAATCTCTACGCGGCCAGAAGCTGTTCCCATAAAATGAATTCCATGTGGATATATAATCCCAAGATAGAATTCGGTATTAAATGCCATTCGTGGGTGATATTTACATATATAATATATATATATATATATATATATATATATATATATATATATATATATATACTGTATATATATATATATATATATATATATATATATATATATATATATATATATATATATATATATATATATATATATGCATATATATATATATATATATATATATATATATATATATATATATATATATATATATATATATATATATATATATGAATATATATAAATTCATATATACATGCATATATATATATATATATATATATATATATATATATATATATATATATATATATATACATACATATATATACTTTATATATATATATATATATATATATATATATATATATATATATATATATATAAATATTGCGTGTACAGAAGCTATGGCACTACCCAGGACTAGAGAACAATAGTTTGATTTCGGAGCGTCCTCTTCCTAGAAGAGCTTCTTACCAGCTATATTAAATCCTAGTTGAAAAAGCAGGATGCTTCTACCCATAAGGCTCCAACAAGTAAAGTAGCGCAGTGAGCAAGTTAACAAGGGAAATAGATAAACTGTTTATGAAATATAATGAATAAACAATATGAACTATTTTGAAATCAGTAACAACGTTATAATAGAACTATCATGTATTGAACAATGAAATCTTATTGAACAAGAAAACATTTCTAGTCTGTAGAAAGTAGGCCATGGCACCAGCCACTCATTGAGATATTACCTCTAGAGAGTTATGGGGTCCTTTGACTGGCCAGACAGTACTATATTGGATCCCTCTCTCTCGTTATCGCTCATTTTGTCTTTGAATACACATACACGAATAGTCTGACCTATGCTTTCCACATTCTCCTCTGCCCTCATACACCTGACAACACTTAGATTACCAAACAATTCTTCTTCGCTCAACGGGTTAACTACTGCACTGTGATTGTTTGGTGGCTACTCTCATCTTGGTACGGGTAGAAGAGACTTGGGTTATGCTAAGAAGCTCTTCTAGGAGAAGAACACTTCAAAATTAAACAATTGTTCTTTAGTTTTGGTAAGTAATATACCCTTTGTATCATGACCTTCCACTGTCTTGGATTAGAGTTCTCTTGGTTGAGAGTACATTCGGGCCCGCTATTATTTCTTTTATCTCCTTCTCTTGTTTTTTGTCTTTTTAAGTGTTTATAGTTTTAATATGAAAGATCTAATTCAATGTTGTTACTGTTATTAAAATATTTTATTTCGATTGTTTAATACTTTTCTTGTAGTTTGTTTACTTTCTTGTTTCCATTCTACTCTGGGCTATTTTTCCCTGTTGGAGTCCTTGGGCTTCTAACATTTTGCTTTTCCAACTAGGGTTATAGCACCTAAATTAGCTTTTAATAATGATAATTTGTGACCTCCCGAAGATCCACTGGTTCAATTGTGAGTGTGTGTGTCTGCGTGTGAAAGGTTCCTAGTAACCTCTATCTACACTTAATTTCAACCAGGTTTCCGGTCCCAAATGATTGTTAGCACTCTGACAATATGAGAACATTCCACAGTTTAATCTTATCCTTTTGGACATGCTCTTTGCATTCCTTAAGAGAGATTAGTTCACTAAGCTTTCAACTGGGCTCCACAAGGTTCTAATAGAGTTGGAAGACCCAGGCATACATGCCTGAGGACTATGAAATGTGAAGTAGATGATGAGTGGAATAGTATTGATTTAAAAGCTAAAGATATAGTCGACTGGCGATCTAACCGAGGCCCTTTGCATCAATAGGTGTAGGAGATGATGATGATGATTACTCATTTTTATTAAGCAGCTTTATTGATTAAATCCTCATTCGCCAGTGTGTCATTGAGAGTCGCAAAAATAAACCTACTGATTAATATACATCTTTAGGAAGGCACAAGAGTTTCCGAGAATTTGATCTAAAGATTAATAATAAATACAATAATATGAGCTAGAACCTTATTTCAATGTTATCATCACCATCTCCTCTTACGCCTATTGACGCAAAGGGTCTCGGTTAGATTTCGCCAGTCGTCTCTATATTTAGCTATTAATTCAATACTTCTCCAACTCCGCATTTCATAATCCTTAACCATGTAGGTCTGGGTCTTCAAACCCTTCTAGTGTCTTGTGGATCCCAGCTGAACATT
>NC_090725.1:308179454-308191954 GCF_036898095.1 Palaemon carinicauda | reverse complement strand
GTTTCGACACATTCTGATACGTATATAGAACCAACACTTTTTGGACTAGTTTTTACAACTACTAATCATTTAACAAATAATTCATACATTTGCCTGAGTATGGTATGTCGCTGTACATGAATTAAAAAGATACATTCTTAAGAATATCAACTAAATATGTTATTTCTTTTGTTTGCAGTTATGAACCTGATTGTATCTATGATAATACTTCTTAGCAAAGAGTGTTGCATAATGAGGCTTTGTAACGCTGATATAATAAACCGATAACTATCACCGATGAAGTCTGAACAGAAAATGTGGCGGTAATTTTAGCATTCAGGAACTGTGGTAAACGTTATAGAAGCTCTCTGAGCAAAAAATGTGGTGGTAATTTTAGCCTTCCGGAAATGTAAACGTTATAGATGCTGTCTGAGCGAAAAATGTGGGGATAATTTTAGCCTTCAGGAAACGTTGTAAACGTTACAGATGCTGTCTGAGGAAAAAATGTGGATGTAATTTTAGCCTTCAGGAAATGTTGTAAACGTTACAGATGCTGTCTGAGCATAAAATGTGGAGGTAATTTTAGCCTTCAGGAAATGTTGTAAACGTTACAGATGCTGTCTGAGGAAAAAATGTGGATGTAATTTTAGCCTTCAGGAAATGTTGTAAACGTTACAGATGCTGTCTGAGCAAAAAATGTGGAGGTAATTTTAGCCTTCAGGAGACGTTGTAAACGTTACAGATGCTGTCTGAGCAAAAAATGTGGCTGTAATTTTAGCCTTCAGGAAATGTAAAAGTTATAGATGCTGTCTGAGCAAGAAATGTGGCGGTAATTTTAGCCTTTAGGATATGTTGTAAACGTTACAGATGCTATCTGAGCTGAAAATCTGGCGGTAATTTTAGCCTTCAGGGAACGTTGTAAACGTTACAGATGCTGTCTGAGCTGAAAATCTGGCGGTAATGTTAGCCTTCAGGAAACGTTGTTAACGTTACAGATGCTGTCTGAGCAAAAAATGTGGCGGTAATTTTAGCCTTCAGGAAACATTGTAAAAGTTACAGATGCTGTCTGAGCTGAAAATGTGGTGGTAATTTTAGCCTTCAGGAAATGTTGTAAACGTTATACTGTAGATTCTGTCCAAAAAAAAATGTGGTAGTAATGTTGTGAACGTTATAGATGCTGTCGGAGCAAAAATTTGTGGCGGTAATTTTAGCCTTCAGGAAATGTTGTAAACGTTACAGATGCTGTCTGAGCAAAAGATTTGGCGGTAATGTTGTAAACGTTATAGATGCTGTCTGAACTAAAAATGTGGCGGTAATTTTAACCTTCAGGAAACGTTGTAAACGTTACAAATGCTGTCTGAGCAAAAAAAGTGGCGGTAATTTTAGCCTTCAGGAAATGTTGTAAATGTTACAGATGCTGTCTGAACAAAAAATGTGGTGGTAATTTTAGCCTTTAGGAAATGTTGTAAATGTTACAGATGCTGTCTGAACAAAAAATGTGGTGGTAATTTTAGCCTTCAGGAAATGTTGTAAATGTTACAGATGCTGTCTGAACAAAAAAAGTGGCGGTAATTTTAACCTTCAGGAAATGTTGTAAACGTTACATATGCTGTCTGAGCAAAAAATGTGGTGGTAATTTTAGCCTTCAGGAAATATTGTAAATGTTACAGATGCTGTCTGAACAAAAAATGTGGCGGTAATATTGTAAACGTTATAGATGCTGTCTGAGCAAAAAATGTGGCGGTAATTTTAGCCTTCAGGAAATGTAAAAGTTATAGATGCTGTCTGAGCAAAAAATTTGGCGGTAATTTTAGCCTTCAGGAAATGTAAAAGTTATAGACGCTGTCTGAGCAAAAAATATGGCGTTAATTTTAGCCTTTAGGATATGTTGTAAACGTTACAGATGCTGACTGAGCAAAAATTTGGCAGTAATTTTAGCCTTCTGGAAACTGAAAACGTTACAGATGCTGACTGAGAAAAAATCTGGTAGTAATTTTAGCTTTCTGGACGGTGTAACCGTTACAGATGCCGTCTGAGCAAAAAATCTGGCAGTAATTTTAGTCTTCTGGAAACATCCTAAACTTTATAAATGCGGTCTGAGTAAAACTCTGGCAGTAATGTCAGCCTTCTGGAAACGTTGTAAACGCTATTTTAATAGTTGAAATTGTAAAAGAATACTTCAAGAAAACGGCTGTCAAATATTGAAATATGATTAGTGATACTCATCATAAGCTAATTTAATCACTTATAAATTGTTTTCATTTCCTGATGTCAGTAAAATCAATGCATCTTCACGTAAACATCATTATCTAAAACTTTTACTTAATGATCCATATGAATATTTAAACTAGAGGGAATAGAATTATAGCAGTGCATTAGATACGCACTTTCACAAACCTCTCTAAACAAGAAGAGGAATAAACTAATATTTATATATCAGTAACAGAAATTACACTCAGTTTAAATGAAGTCATTCATTGATTACAGAATGGAAACATATGGAAAAACACTCGACAAACCAGAGATTCTGGATGCGAGAGCTCGCCTGGTGTGGATGTGGGTTCAAGGACTGTCCGCTAGGAGGATCTCATACGAGACAGGTTTCAGCACCTCGACGGTTTACAGGTGGATCCGGAGGTGGGAGAAGGAAGGAAATGTCTATTCGAAGATTAGACGTAGGAAACATAGGAATGGTTATCCGAAACTCTGTGCAGAGGCGATGAGGTTTGCTAGAGACTTGAAGCTTTCGCGAGACAAGCTCATAAATATGGATAGTGATTATTCCGCGACTGAGAAGGATTGTTCTCTGCAGTCTATTTTACAATTAAAACATATCTCGTGATACAGATATCATCTGATAAGAAAAAATGTTTTGCTATATTATTGAAAGTTGGTATGTAAAGTATTTCGAGTAACTGGAAACCTTCAGTAAACAATTTCGCCTTCTAATTTACAGAAAAAAAATTAAATTAAAGTAAAAGGAAAAACCAAAATAAAGATTAGAACAAAGAATAACTAGTTTACTTATCCTTTGTTTCCTCCGCACCTCTTTTAAGGAAATATTGAGTAAAAGAAAAATTAAAAAATAAGTTGATATGATGAATATTCAATTGAAATTAATATATCATATTGATCAGGAGTGGGAGGTGAATTAGTTGTTGTTAGCGGATGAAAATATATAGATTGCTGACTTGAATGAGAAGCTTTATCAGTCAGTGACAAGAGAACGAAGTTGTAACTCAATGTTAGTAAATTAAGGTTATAAGATGCACAAGAAGGGAGGGTGGTGCTCTATTGAATGTCAAGTTGAATGGAAAGTTGCTTGAGGAAGTATATCAGTTTAAGTACTTGGGTTCTGATGTTGCTGGAAATGGTAGAGTGGAAGCAGATGTACGTTAGTGTGTGAATAAAACATGTAAAATGTTGGGTGCAGTGAAGGAGTGATAAAGTATAGAGGGTTAGGGAAAAATTTAGAGTATTGTATGAGAAAGGGATTGTACCAACTATGAGGTATGGATCAGAGTTATGGGAAATAAAAGTGACTTAGAAACAGGAATAGAATGTGTTCGAGATGAAGTGTCTGAAGAGTATGGCTAGTTTATCTCGATTAGATAAGGTTAGGAACAAAGTAGTAAGGGTGAGAACAGGTGTGAGAAATGAATTAGCAGCTAGAGTGGATATGAATGTGTTGAGGTGGTTTGGGCATTTAGAGAGAATGGAAAATAATTGTCTGCTGAAGGAGTTAATCATCAGGCCCTCGTTTTCAAACACAAACCGTTGGATAAGCAACACTAGCTAAATGGTGAATGGAAGGAGTTATATATGTAATCAATTTCTGAAATTCGTGAAATTACAGATGGTCAGTTGATCTTATCAATAACTGAAAAAGGCCAATGAAATCCAAACCTAAAAGATTCTTCCAATTCAAAATATAATCATTTGAATAAGGGGACTCCCAATATTGCTCGTTTAGCTATCAATTCATATTGCCTTAGATTATATATGAAATGTAGCATGAATGAAATACATTTTATTCATTAAGAATATTGAAATATGAATATACGCAAATGATACATTTTGTAGCATGTAATTATTCCACACTTCTTTTTTTATTATTATCATTACTTGTTATGCTACAACCCTAGTTGGAAAAGCAGTATGCTACAAGCCCTGGGGCTCCAACAGGGAAAATAGCCCAGTGAGGAAAATAAAATAGGAAAATAAAATACTTTAAAAAGAGTAACAACATTGAAATAAATATCTCAAATATAAACTATAGAAACTTTAACAAAACAAGAGGAAGAGAAATAAAATAGAACAGTGTGCGCGAGTGTACCCTCAAGTAAGAGAACTCTAACCCAAGACAGTGGAGGACCATGGTACAGAGGCTATGGCACTATCCAAGATTAGGCAACATTGGCTTGATTTTGGAGTGTCCTCCTAGAAGTGTTGCTTACCATAGTTAAAGTCTCTTCTCTACCCTTGCCAAGAGGAAAGTAGCCTCTTAACAATTATAGTACAGTAGTTAACCCCTTGTGTGAAGAAGAATTGTTTGGTAATTTGTATTGTCAGGTGTATGAGGACAGAAGAGAATATGAAAAGAATAGGCCAGACTATTCAGTGTGTGTGTGTAGGCAAAGGGAAAATGGACCGTAACCAGAGAGAAGGATTCAATGTAGTACTGTCTGGCCAGTTAAAAGCCCTCATACCTCTCTAGCAGTATTATTTCAACATAACCCTTTTACCCCCAAGCTATTTGGAACTTTCCAACCCTTAACCCCCAGGCGTTTTCTTTTTCAAGCACATTTTGCAATATATTTTTTTCTAAATTGCTCTAACAGCCTTAATTTTCGTCACAGAGAGGTCAGGTTGGTCTCATCTTTTTGGAAAATGCTTGAAGTTTCTCATCAAGTTATCAAAAATATGCAAAAAAAAAGTGCAAATAGCAGTTTTTTTTGCAAGGACGTGCCGATACGTCCATGGGGGTAAAGGGAGGAGTTTTGTGAAATGTACCAGTACGTCCATTGGGAGTTAAAAAAAATTATCTTTAATCTATATCACTGTCAATTAGTCATCAAATATCTAATTTGAAAAATGTTTTCTTGCATTAATTTTACGACTAATTAATCCCTAGAATAAATTTCTCAATGATAGCCATTCACTATCTGCAATGTACACTTGTGATTTCAAATGCCTGATAAAAAAAGTAATATTTTAATTTTTTTTTTTTTCAGCCAATGACGTCGCTAACGTTTGTCATCTGTTTTGTCTATTGGGGTAAGTTTGATTTCGTCTTTAACACCTTCTCTGCCATTGCTGACTATGTTAAAATGAAAAAAAGCGGAATTTAAAAAAAAAAAAAAAAAAAAAAAAAAACACCTAAACCATAGAATGTTAGTATTCATTGGAAAGGTATTGAAAAGAGTTTTACAATAGATATCAACATGCTGGGATTTATTGGATCTTAAAAGATGATGCTGCATCAGATGTTTTGTTGAACTCACCAATGGCAGTGAAAGGGTTAATATCCTTTTAATTCTGTATTTGCATTTCGATTCTGAAGCAAAAATATTTGAGCTTTAAATTGTAATTCTGTTCATATTATTCTATCATCCATTCAGTCCAGCAAAAGATGCACTATTTTTAAAACCACTTTGTAAACTATCTTTCAAATAAGACGCCGTTTAAAGCGAGTATCTTCTAAACGAATCATTGGATCAGCATGATATTTCAAAATATTTCAGCGCACTTCCTTTAATATTCCAAACTAGAGTTCTATTGCTTGAGGATACACTCGGGCACATTATTCTATCTAGTTTCTCTTCATCTAGTTTTGCTATTTTTTTTGTATAGTTTATATAGGAAATATTTATTTCAAGGTTACTATTCCTAACATATTTTACCTTTCCTTGTTTCCTGTCCTCACTGGGCTATTTTCCCTATTAGGGCCCCTAGGCTTATAGCATCCTGCTTTTCCCGGACAAAAATTGTTTTCTATGAATTTACTTTAACTTTCTTTCAACTACGTTTGCTCCGCGATAATTAATGATTAAGAAACGACATTATTTCAGGGTTGATGGTATTGGTTCAATCAGAAGATTACATAACGTCTCTCCAAGTATCAGGAGCCTCTTATTTACGTCATGTAGATTCAAAGTAAGTTCTTAATACTCAACGATTTCAATTCCAAAGTTCTTCTAAGTTTTTAAATAGAAAATATTTATTCGTGTTATTGAACTGTAATTTCATAAAATATTTGTAATCTTATTTATAAAATGTAATTTTTACTGTAGTAGTAGTAAGAATTGCCAATGCATTGAAGTATCAAAAATTAGGGGGAACTCTCTAGAGTGCTGTGTTAAAGTATCATTCTGATCAAATAATTAGTATGGGAGATATTAAAGAAATACCCCTTTTTTTTGGCCAGAAATGCATAGTCGTGTTATAGCCCAGCTTATAATAATAATAATAATAATAATAATAATAATAATAATAATAATAATAATAATAATAATAATAATAATAATAATAATAATAATAATAATGTTTGTAATCAAGAATCACTCCTAAAATTTTCAATGAGCTCCATATAGATACAGAGGCATTGCCAATACAGAGATCTGTATCATTTACCTACTTTCAATCATTTTCCAGTTTTGTAATGTTTGAACTTCAACCCCCATAATTTACACCATGCACTGACATTCTAGCTCTATCTTTATCAAGAGATTCAGAAACCACAGATTTACATTTAGGAGAAGGAATTGATGTAGAGAGAGTAGCATGAAGTACATATGTAACAAGCTTGTTTACTTTGTGAAGCCACATATCATGCTTACATAATAATATGAAAAGTAATGGGCCGAGAAAACTGCCCTGAATTATACCGGAGCTTACACAACTATAGCTACTATGCTACACGAAGACAACTCCTCTTTGGAAAAACCTACTACTCCCATTTGTTTAAGTTTGTAAACAAGGCTCCCATGAATAACGCGGTCAAAAGCAGCTTTTAGATAAAGGATAATGATACGAACTTCATGATCAAAATCAAAAAATATCGGCACAGCATTGGAGATTGCAAGGTCATCACATGCTCCAAGTACCTTGCGAAAGCCAAATTGCACAATAAGGAATAGATGATTACATTCAGCATACCTTTTTAGACATTTTGTAGAAAGACGTTAAAAATATAGTTCAGATGATATGACAGTAATCAGCAGCGCCTGAGCTACTCGATACACATTTATCTATTTATGTAACATTACTAATAGTCGGACAAGTGCAAAAAATATCTCTGTTTGTTAACTTTGAAAAAACAGACAACTTATGACCTAAGAAATCAGCTGTTTTTGTAAAAAATAATAAAAATACCATTTTGGGTCTACAGCTACTTAAGCTTTAAGGCCTAGTAAAAGTGTTTTAATCTCAAGAAACTGAAAAGTTAAGCTATTTAGGTTACCTACAATAAACCGGAATGAGGAGTATTGAGTTTCTCAAAACTGGTTACATCCGAATACATCAGCCAAAAAAGGTTTTCCACTTTCTTTGGACAGTGACTGACAAGAGCTATCTGCTTAAAAAAAAGAAAATAGTGCAAAATTCATGCTAGCATCCCTTTTATGTTCGTGGGTGGGACCAGAAAATGCTTGTTTTAAATCGAAAATTAATTCCTTTTCAGTTGAAACATAGACTGAGTAACAGCTAATAGTAGAGTGCATCTGTTTCAAGTCAAATCTGATCTATCAATTTTACAAAGACCATGAGCCTCCTTTTTTTTTTTTTTTTTTTTTTTTTTAATCATGATTTCAGTACACAATTTTGAATGTACATATCAATGATGTTGGCCCGAATTCCATTTATTCCATTTAATCCTTTTATAGACTGATTGATTAATTAGGAGTTATCTGGTATCCTAATATCTAAGGTCAATGACGCCGATAGTACCTCTATATAATTGTGATCAATCCAAATGCAAGCTATTGGCGAATTTTCCCCTAACGGAATTGGACTTTCTATATAGTATATGAAGCATCTTGAAAGCCATGTATAAAATTCAGGTTATCAAAAAGTAAAACAAAAATGTAATAATACACCTGTCTTGCCTGGCTAAGGCACCCATTTATCATTACATGCAACTCACTATCTATTGGGGTAACAATGCACAAACCATCATATATCTTAGTTGGTTTTGAGTAACTATATGCCAACTAATGGATAGGCATTCCACTGACTCTCAGGCGTGCCCTTTCAGTTCCGAAAAGTTTCCTACTAGCTGAATGGTTAAAATTCTTTTGGCCAACCAATTAGCAGGTAGGAAACTTTCCGGAACTAAAACGGCATATTTTTTTTCAACCAATCAGCTGGTAGGAAACTTTTCTGAGCTAAAAGGGCATCCCTGGGAGTTAGTACAAATGTGTCTCATTAAAAGAAATTGAGTAAAGTATTCATCACACCTACATTTGCTGTTCTTGTATTTCATCTGATTTAATGTCTAACAAATATAATAATTATGGTAATATTTATCATAATGATAACGGTGAGGAATTCTGATAAGTTTATCAATGAATTCCATTGACATTTTTCAGAGCCAACGATGCATCACATACTGAAACTGCCAATGAAATCGTGAGATTTGTTTACGCTGCTTCTCCTCCTCATCTGTTATACTTAATATATGATGATACATTTGAAGGTAATTTTACATCCTGGTTATGAATGCGGAATACAATTTATAGTTGCACGGCTCAATTCCCCTTTTTTCTTTTAATATAATTTAATTTAACTTAATTCAATTTAATCTAATTTAATTTAAATCATGTCCTTCCGATGTTTTTTTTTTTTTTTTTTTTTTTTTTTTTTTATATCTGCCTTGGCTCGCTTCGCTCCAAATAAACATAATCTCACTGTTCCTTTGCCTTGAGCTGCGCACGTCGCCCCTGGGTCACTATTAGATTATCATAATTAACTATAATTTATATCACATCCCTAATATGGTTTTTGCACATAATAATAATAGAAAGATGCTTGCAGTGATAATGTTTTTTGTCAACAATTGTATGGATAATGCTCTTCTTGGAAAAAGACACTCCAAAAACAATCTATTGTTCTCTCATCTTGGGTAGTGCCAAAGCCTCTGTACTATGGTCTTCCACTGTTTTGGGTTAGAGTTCTTTTGCTTGAGGGAACACTCGGGCACACTATTCTATTTAATTTTTCTTCTTGTTTTGTTGAAGTTTTCATAGTTTATTTAGGAAACATTTGTATTAATGATGTTACTGCTCTTGAAATACTTTATTTTTCCTTGTTTCCTTTCCTTACTGGCCTCTTTTCTCTGTTGGGGCCCCTAGGCTTATAGCATCCTGCTTTTCCAACTAGGGTTGTAGATTAGCAAGTAATAATAATAATAATAATAATAATAATAATAATAATAATAATAATAATAATAATAATGATGATGATGATGATGCAAATGTACCCCTTTATGTGCATGTAAATTGAATAAGGCAGATCATAACAATGCTTCATAAATAATTTTTTTTCTTTTTCTTCTAGATATGAACAGCATGACGAAGATGCTTAGCAGCATAGGAGCAGAGGTGACAGTAATGAGATTTACGCCTGACATAGACTCGTTACACACAATACTATCATCGAAATTGACAGTAGTTAACACACAAAGACGCCAAATCATTCTCTTCTGCTCAATGGAGAACATCGTCAAAATATTTGAAATGGTAAATAGTTGTCACTAGACTTAATTGCATTTATTTATGAAAGCGATACGTACAATGCCCATTTCTTAAGCGGAAATATGTAAAACTTCCAAGGATATTTTCAAATCCTTGTGCCAAATAACCTTTTCCTAACACTGAATTCCTGAGAGAGAGAGAGAGAGAGAGAGAGAGAGAGAGAGAGAGAGAGAGAGAGAGAGAGAGAGAGAGAGAGAGAGAGAGAGAGATTAAAGGTTTAAAGGCTGCTAATAAATGGTAGAGCTAAGGACAGTGACGTGTCTCTATCAAGCAGGATAATGCCCTAGACACTAACCATAGACACTATACATATGGTCAACGCCCAAGAACCTTTACCACCCAAGCTAGGACCGCATTGCACAGGAGATGTCTGGATACCTGCGAAGGTCTCCTTCAGGTGTCTTACAGGGAAAGCAAATCATCTTCTACAGTTGTCTACCAGGGGAAGTGGTCCATCTTCTAAAACTGGAAGGAGTGTTAGACAATGGCTGATGATGATTCAGAAGATAGACATATAGATTCCACTAAAACCCCCCATCCTTAGCTCCCAAGGAGGGCGAGGTTGCTGTGACCAGAGGAACTAACGAATTTGATCGGGACTCGAACCCCAGTCTGGCGATCACCAGTCAGGGACGTTACCGCTTAGATCTTTAATACAGAAGGAAACCTGTATCCAGTTTTCCCTTATAATGCACATAGCAAATCCTGATTTGCGACAGGATATTAGTCACTCAATACTTCATCCAAACACTTACCTGCATTTGACTTATGGATTCTGTTCACTACAGAATGTGAGGTCAATGTTTCTCCTTTTCTTCAGCAAAATATGAACCAGCATCAATAAACAATTGCACACCGGATGTAGTGCTATATCAAGACATGGACCACCAGTTAGGGCTTTTAGTCCCTAAGCCATACTAGACGCCATGTCAGTACGTTTGCATAATCCAACATGATTATCAGGCTTCTTAATTATTATCTTCAGCGCTTTCATAGATCAATTAATATTGGTAGCAAAAATAGATATTCATTGATGAAAGCAGTCAGGATTCACATAGTGTTTTGATATTCCTGGCATTACATATATTTATATATATACATATATATATATATATATATATATATATATATATATATATATATATATATATATATATATACATTTATATACATATATTATATATACATACCTATATATATATACATATAATATATATATATATATATATATATATATATATATATATATATATGTATATATATATATATATATATGTATATATATACAGTATATATACAGTATATATATATATATATATATATATATATATATATATATATATATATATATATATATATATATATATATATGAATATATATATATATATATATATATATATATATATATATATATATATATATATATATATATACATATACTGCTAGGGTGCTAAAGCCCAATTTCCTCCGTTTTCTATCACAAACGAAGCTTCATATGCTGACTCCCTTACTGCCGCTACCTCAGCAGTCATCAAGGCATCCGAGGTAGCAGCAGGGCCTATCGGATCTGCGTCACAAGGGCCTGCCATTCATTTCTATTCTCTGTCTCCATCACTTTCATTCCTCATAAATCCAATCCATACATCACAGGTGGTACAGTCCCTTTCTTATACAAATCTCTTTTTACATTCATCCCTAACCCTCTATTCTTTAACACTCCCTGCATTACCCCTAACACTCTACCATTTCCAGCAACAACAGAACCCAAGTCCTTAACAGAACTACTTCCTCAAGTAACTCTCCATTCAACATGAAATTAAATCTAACACTCCCCTCCATTCTCGTGCATCTCATACCCTCAATTTTACCCACATCAACTCAAACTTTCTTTCTATCACACACCCTTCTAGAATCTGTCGCTAATCGACACAGCTTCTCCTCCGAGTCTGCAACCAATAAAGTATCATCTGCAAACGATTCACCTCCCACTCATGATCACAGTCATATATCCGTTTCAATCCTTGACCAACCACGCAAGCCTTAAAATCTCCTACAGGTCCATTAACAAACAAATTGAACAACCATGGTGACATCACGCATCCCTGTCTCAGCCCTGCTCTCAATGGAAACCACTCACTCATTTCATTCCCTATTCTAACACACCCTTTACTGCCTATGTTTAAACTCTTCACTGCTTGCAACAACCTTCCACCCATTCCATATAACTTCATCACATTCCACATCGCTTCCCTATCAACTCTACCATAAGCTTTCTCCAGATCCATTACTGCAACATAAACCTTACCTTTTACTAAATATATCTCGCATATCTGCCATACATTCCCTACTTTGCTAAAACCATCCTGCACTTATAAGATTGTGTCCTCGGTTTTAACCTTACTCCTTTTAATTAATACCTTACCATACACTTTTCCAGTCATACTCAATAAACTAATAACCCTAGAGTTACAACATTGATAATTATTATAATTATTATTATTACAAATTAGGTTATAACCTTAGTGGGATAAGCAAGATGTTATAAGCCTAAGGGCTCTAACATGGAAAAAATAGCCAAGTGAGGAAAGGAAATGAGGAAATAAATAAAGTACAATAAAAGAATAAACAATCAAAATAAAATATCTTAAGAACAGTAACAACATTAAATTAGGTCCTTCACATATAAAATATAAACATTTCATGAAATCAACAGGAAGAGAAATAAGATAGAACAGCATGCCCGAGTGTACCCCCAAGCAAGAGAACTC
>NC_090725.1:308149454-308174454 GCF_036898095.1 Palaemon carinicauda | reverse complement strand
GCAACCGAGTGGGCCTGGTCTCGCAGGAGAGGCAAGAGTGATGTACTACCGCCCTCGAATGGGTTTTTTTCTTCTGTGAAGCATGGCACTGACCAAGTCACGTCCACTGGCTCACCGGGTACAGTGACATTCTCCAGCCAAGCATATTCCATTGCCAATTGTGGCCTTAGTAGACTAGTGTCTGGTTGTGTCACCACTCTGGGGAGAAAAGGGTTTCTTCTAAGTGAAGAAAGCCTGCCGGGAATTGGTGAAACATGGAAGTTCTGGCATGCCCTTCAGCTTTGTCTTCTTTGGTTGAGCGCTGGAAAACAGAGATTCTGCTTTGGTGAAAAGCGGTGGCTGCTGTTGTTGTATGGCATTGTGGTCTTTGTTGCCAATGGCTGGCTGATGTATTGAACATCGTTATTCAAAGAACTGGTTGAGAGACCACCCCGTCCTCCAGGTACTTGCCGATTGGTGCATCTCCCACCTGTGCAGATCTCTGAAGTACCCTATTTTATGAAATTCTGATACCATTTCTGTTAGGCATTTACACTAATGTTCTGTTTCTGCTCTTTGTGTAGATGGACGGCCCGATTTAAAAAGGGAACGGGATCTATTTGTCTTTGGAATGTCTGTGAATTGCTGCTCATTCTTTGTACCTTGCACAGCTGTTGTACTGAAGCAGCCGAGTGAGTGCTACATTCATCTTTTGGGCGCTAAACTTCAGTTAATATTTAATATCCTCCCAGTATTCAAGCATGGCCACAAACTCAAGAAGATTTGTTGGAATAGCCTGCTCAATACAAACCTTATGGAAGGTTCCATCAAATGTGCAGTCACGGTCCAGCATATGCTTTCTTTGCAATGGATGATAGCATCACTATTATAGTCAGATGCATCTTTCTGGAGAGCCAGAACATACCTTCCTTCTCGTGAGTTTCCAACTTGGGTATTTATGACAGTAGTTATTCCTTAAGTATTGTCGAGTTAACAGCTGGTGCATTAACACCCAGCTGTTCCAGGCATCGGATACAAGGTAAATTTTCTACAAATCAGATGACTGCAGAAACCTAGCCAGATCCGGTGACTTCCACTAGATATGTGACTAGTTTTGAGAATGCTACCAAGCAGGTACCGTATTCAGATGACCTTTCCTATTCCAATTTCTTGGTGGCTCTGAGGTATGTCCTCTCTCTATTTTACAAGTCTGTCAAAGATTCAAAATAGTGTAGTAAATCCTGTGCGATAGCATCTCCACCACTGAATCTTGAAAGATGTTCTTCGTCAATAACGTTTGGGCATACCCATGGAGTCTTATTGAGAATCATCATCATAAGTTGTCTGAGTTCAGAGAGTAGAGCTTTTTTGTCACACATGAAACACATTTTCTCCGCAAGGATTGTTTTATACAACTCTACTGGAATGCTATTACATAAGCAACTCTGTTCTTCTTTCTCTTGCTCTTCTTAGTTTCGTGTTGTTCAGCAAAAGTTAACAACTTTGGTACATATTGAGTCTTGCTCCTTCTCAAGAGTTTCTTCAGCATCACCACAATAATTAAGAATGGCTTGTTCCCGAACAATAGGTATCTCATTTTGTGAAAGAGAATATTTTTGACAATCGTAGTGTCTCCATCATATTTTTTTGTTTATGTACGCGGTGATTAGAGCTCTTCAATCTTCTTCTGGCAAGGACAACACTTGCCACAGTCAGCATGGAAATTAATCAGTCCTGGATCTGTATTTGCCATCGTGCTGAATGGTATTAAAGATATCTCAATATGATAATTATTTATAATCAGTGCGCCAAAACCGAGGAATTATCCATTTACCATGTTGATCACAATCATGTACATTAATCTATAGGATAGGACTCAGTTGTAGAAAATAATATATGACCTATACATAGCCCGATCTGAAAACCATCCAGTTAACGACAAGTAAATTAATTTAAAGCCCCGCTACCCTGAACTCAGCTCTCTTACACTGACAAACCATGTCAATTCAGGCAGGGCTGTCCAACTAAACATCATTGTTAAAATGCAATTAATCTACAGTAGATAACCGATGCCGGGCTTATTAGACAGTATTCGGAACACTAAACTGATCATTTAAGCACATTAAAGAATTATTCAGCTGATACTGAACAGCATGCTAAGTTTCACAGTAGCAGTGCCATTCAGTGTACGCTATTCATGCATTGACTTCTGCTCTGTTAGTACAAGGGAGTGTGTAAGTCCAGGGTTGCAAATTCGAGTTTTACATAGTGAAAAATGTACCATTTTATACTAAGATTATTCAAATAGGACAAGTCTCTTAAAAATGGTCACCATCTTGAATTTTAGGTGTCTAATAAGTTTATCAAAAGAGAAATCTCCAAGGACTATGCGTGCTAGTGTTGGTGTTTGTTTCCAGGATTGATAGACTGTTACAGTTATTTGTTTCACCAATAATGCTAATCCAGTTATTTCCTTAACCTAATTATGAATTCAACTGCTATCAAAAGAGCTAATGCTTATCTAGAAAGTGTTCAAGAGATAATTGTATATAAGAGTAATACTCTTTTTTTTATTGCCATAAGCTAACCAAAGATGAAAACGATATCAATACTTGTAGCATGTTCTTCTCTTGCCTTCGACACTAAATTCCAAAAATGGATTTGTCCTACCATTAGAATATACAGCTATTTCACCAAGAAACCGATTTTTCTATTTGGCTCAGGTAAAGAAGACGAAGACAGGATTCTGATTATTTGGGACAAAGCGTATGCATAAATTAATAGCTCGATACATTTCATTTGTATGGATTGTCAAACAAGTCAAAGGGATACTTACTGCAGGTTTTATTTCAACAAAGAAAGAATACGCCATTTTTATACTTTCTCTGAGGTTTTTCTTACAGCCTTGGGATGAACTTTTAAACTTTAAAAATTTTATCTGGCCTTTTGTGCTTTGATATGAATTTGAAATCATTTTTTGCATATAATTCCTCATGTTTTTTACTTTCATTTTTCATAGTTTTCCATTAAGTTTGTTTTTACTTTTTTATAACTTTTAAGTAAATTTCTCCCTTTACAATAATTGCTTAAATAGACAATAGCTCAAAAATATGCGCTCAAATAAAAATCGCCATAAGAAAAAGTGCTCTACAGAATGGCTGGGGATGATGCTACTCTCTTTGCACCCATTCCATCTCCTGAATAAAGGTCTGGGGATGCTGAATCCCTTAATGGAGATCTAGCTAAAATTAGTGCATGATTCAAATTATGGGGCAGGAAGTTGAATCCATAACAACTTTACTGCCATACACCTCTTGCATTTAGGCGTTCCTTTCTTCCTACCTACTTGCATATCTGAACATTACATCGTTTTCACTTACTGCTGCCGCTGATACTTTCCACATCTCTCAACCCCTATAACATTCTGATTCATCATTCACTTACACTACTCCATGTACAACTTCTAAATATCATAACATTTCTCATATGTTCAATTCTTCATATGACAAATATAAAATACAAACAGTTCATCTCATCAGCATAATTTTTATCCATACTTAATATCAAAACATTTCTCCCAAAAAGAGAGTTGGCTCTCATATATACTGAACTTGACTTCCAAAAACAAATCAAGTCTCTTACCATACTTTTTGCACATATCCTTTTACACATCTTGTTTCACACATAGTATGGCTCACCTTTTTTGCATTCATTCCAAGATACTAATCCATGCTAAGACTCTCTGATCAGTCTTCCCGGTTTCTCTGGTATCGATAAAAATCTGTTACACTATTTTGAGGTGGTTTGGCCATATGGAAAGGAATGAAGCCAACAGGTTAGTAAACTATTTTGAGGTGGTTTGGTCATGTGGAAAGGAATGACGCCAACAGGTTAGTAAACTATTTTGAGGTAGTTTGGTCATGTGGAAAGGAATGACGCCAGAAGGTTAGTAAACTATTTTGAGGTAGGTCATGTGGAAAGGAATGACGCCAACAGGTTAGTAAACTATTTTGAGGTAGTTTGGCCATATGGAAAGGAATGAAGCCAACAGGTTAGTAAACTATTTTGAGGTAGTTTGGTCATGTGGAAAGGAATGACGCCAACAGGTTAGTAAAATATTTTGAGGTGGTTTGGTCATGTGGATAGGAATGACGCCAACAGGTTAGTAAACTATTTTGAGGTGGTTTGGTCATGTGGAAAGGAATGACTCCAACAGGTTAGTAAACTATTTTGAGGTAGTTTGGTGATGTGGAAAGGAATGACTCCAACAGGTTAGTAAACTATTTTGAGGTGGTTTGGTCATGTGGAAAGGAATGACGCCAACAGGTTAGTAAACTATTTTGAGGTGGTTTGGTCATGTGGAAAGGAATGACGCTAACAGGTTAGTAAACTATTTTGAGGTGGTTTGGTCATGTGGAAAGGAATGACGCCAACAGGTTAGTAAACTATTTTGAGGTGGTTTGGTCATGTGGATAGGAATGACGCCAACAGGTTAGTAAACTATTTTGAGGTGGTTTGGTCATGTGGAAAGGAATGACTCCAACAGGTTAGTAAACTATTTTGAGGTGGTTTGGTCATGTGGAAAGGAATGACGCCAACAGGTTAGTAAACTATTTTGAGGTGGTTTGGTCATGTGGAAAGGAATGACGCTAACAGGTTAGTAAACTATTTTGAGGTGGTTTGGTCATGTGGAAAGGAATGACGCCAACAGGTTAGTAAACTATTTTGAGGTGGTTTGGTCATGTGGAAAGGAATGACTTCAATAGGTTCGTAAAAAGAGTGCATAATTGAAAGTAACGGGTGATGGGAGAGAGGATGAACTCCCAGAAAGAGAGGGATAAATAAAAGCCACATTCTTGACAATTGAAATAAACTATTTCTACCAGTATGACTGTAGAAACACAAAAGGAGACACGGCATATATGATGGAGGAATATTCTGATAGAAATATGTACAGTTGGACACAGGAATTCCTGGTACACCTCGCTCTATAAAAGTGCACCCAGCCACATACATACTGCTCGGGAAGTTCCTGTGTTTAGTCCCAACAACCACCTTTGTCATCTCTCTACAGAGTTTGTTTGGTCACCTGCTGCAAAGTGAGGGTGTGACAGTGTACACTCCTGTGTCCAACTGCACGTGTTTCGAGCACCATACTTTACATTAATAATACATGTTTATACATTATTTAAATGAAGTAAAATCTGATAGAAATTCAAAGGCAACTTTCAGGCATTCCAAATACTGGAAGAAATTTTCTTTAATTCTTTCAACAGAACAACGAGAAGAAGTGGTTGATTTCACCTATCCATATTACACCGAAACTGTCACCCTCGTCTCTCGAGCCCCAAGACAGAGAGTGAGCGAATTCGCTGCCTTTTCTCCATTTTCGCCAACAGTAAGCTTTTATAATCAATATATGTAATTAACTCCGCCAACGAAGTTGGGACGTGGTTATGTTTTCGCCCCTGTTTGTGTTTATTCGTTGGCTGTTTGTGTGTTCGTGAACAACTTCCTGGAAACAATTGTACTCATAGAGTAGTGAAACTTTCAGGGGTTAATTTTTATGTTGCGACGAGGAAATCCTTCAATTTTGAAAGTCCTAGGTCAAGGTCAAGGTCAAGCAAAATGTCGACCGAATTAATCCTAGCTTTAACCCCAAGTTCGCACATGGTTGTCAAACAGACTTCAAATACGTGTGGAATATAAATTAATTTTGGGAAAGGCAAGCTGGCATCGAGAAATTAACCGCCTACACTCTGAGTGTTTTTCTAGTTTTTATATTGTTAACCTAACGTAAGATATCGAGAAAGGGTATTCTATTTTCATTTTTTCTTATTTATTATGTGAACAATGCTCATCATACTGATTATATGAAATAAATAAATCTATTTACAAACAAAAAATCCGTTCAATCTTTGAAATTGATAAGTACAAAAAATCCGTTCAATCATTGAAATTGATAGGTACAAAAAATCCGTTCAATCTTTGAAATTCATAAGTGATAATGAATGAATGAATGATTTAATTAATCAATACATTCATTCATTCATTCATTTACAATAATAGGACACATGCCTGGCTAGCAATCCAAGTCGACTTCTACAACGATCTATTGCCAATTATAAGTATAATAATAAAATTACCACTTCATTTTTGTTGTAAATCACACTTTTGAAAGGTGTTACATTAAAATTGACATTTTCTTTCCTCCAGCAGACAAAAAAAGTAACCAATGTTTATGTAGGATAACATGTAAGATAAGTAAAATATTTTGTACATTTACTGTACTTTTATCTGATCTAATAACGCTTTGTTCATTAAATTACGGAACTAATGTGTTGACATTTGGTATAAATGTTTGTTTTTATTTACAATATATTATACTACGTACATAAGGTTATTTCATAGTTTCCTTACCAAATTCTATGTTAGAAACTAACAGTACAATAGGGTCCTGAATTATGAGAGAATTTGGTCAATCAATGGACCCGCATAAATGGAAAATCGCATATTTCGATACGCATAACACATTTTTTTCACTGTCTTACTCCAGACGTGGATATGCATCATCCTTTCTTTATTATGTATGGGTCCAATTCTTGTGGTCGAATCTTGGATCGTGAAAACTTACAGAGGAGAAGAACATGTTGGATATGACATTAGTTCTTCGTCTTTCAACATATTCCGAGTTTTGATGAAGCAGGAGGACCTGCTAACAACTAAATATTGGCCTTCGAGATTAACTTCACTCTTTTGGTACTTCTTTTGTTTTATAGTAGCAGGTAAGGTTTGACTTGAGGCGTGGATGTTTGTAGCTTTCATTCATTACTCCTACATCATAGTAGAGATAGATAGGAAAGCTGAATTACTTTCTAGTGAATTAATGCATATGCATTAACATTATGAAGTTGTTGCATTTGTTCAACCATGGTAGAGTTAGAACTGGTGGACATTTGAGCTGGTGTCCAGATAATACGTCGAAATGCCAGGATTAGTTTATCATCCTTCCTAACAAAACTATATAATATTAATCTCAAATGATACCCTTAAAGGGCCCTTGAAATACTACTTTATAGGATTAATAACTTAAACTATTAATTATTCAATTAATACTTATTAATGAACCTCATTATTTTAACTGTTTTCTCCTTAAACATTCTTTTGTTTTTCAATGGTTTGGCACTTATGGACGAACTAATCAGTAAACACTTGCGAACGAAGGTAATAGACCATTTGCTATTATTTTTCAATTCGTGCTTAATAATAATAATAATAATAATAATAATAATAATAATAATAATAATAATAATTAAAAGAAATACAAACAAATGGATCAAACTTGATAATGGTAATCCTAATTTAATTAAATACTTTAAATTAATTTCTTATAACAGTACTCAAAACTTTAATTTTTCTTTTGCATCCTTATCTAAATTTTTTTTTCCTAATTGCTACACTACAAGCAGAATCAAGATAGATTACTTTTATTACCAACATTTGAATCTATTTAACCTGATTCTATTCAAGTTGATCTTATTACCTTGATTCTTTTTAACTTGATTCTTTCAAGTTTATTCTATTAAGTTGATTATATTTAAATCTATTCTATTAACTTGATTCAATTAATGTGATTTTATTAAGTTGACTCTATTAACTGATTATATTTAAATTGGTTCGATTCAACTTGATTCTATTAATTTGATTCTATTCAAATTTATCATATTTTACTTGATTCTATTAACTTGATTCTATTAGGTTGATTCTATTTAACTTGATTCTATTACCTAGTATATTCTATTAACTAGTAGATTCTATTAATTAGTAGATTCTATTTAACTTGATTCTTTTTAACTAGATTCTATCAACTAGTATATTCTTTTAACGACTATATTCTATTAACTTGATTCTATTTAACTTGATTCTATTCTACTTGATTCTATTCAACTTTATTCTATTTAACTTGATTTCATTACCTTGATTTTATCTAACTTGATTTTATTAACTTGATTCTATTAATAATATCTCCCATACAGCTCTGTACTCAAGCATGCTAACAGCAACTTTGGTGAAGCCGTCGTTTGAGAAGCCCATTGATGGTCTGAACGATTTACCAGCTGCTTCGAAAGATGGGTTCACTTTGGTGGTCGCAGGGAACACCGTGTATGAATACATGTTTAAGGTCAGTTTTGGCGTACTTTATTCTTTGTGGTGGCCGATGTGCTAACGTCCCTGACTGGTGAACGCCAGACCGGGGTTAGAGTCCCGCTCATACTCGTTTAGTTCCAATGGTCGCTGCAATCTCACCATCCTTGTGAACTAAGGATTTGGGGGGAGCCCATAAAATCCCTGACTGGTGAACACCAGACCGGGGTTCAAGCCCTGCTAAAATTCGTTAGTTCATTTGGTCGCTGCAACCTCACCATCCTTGTGAACTAAGTATTTGGGGAAGCCTATAATGTCCCTGACTGGTGAACGCCAGACTGGGGTTAGAGTCCCGCTCAAACTCGTTGAGTTCCTTTGGTCGCTGCAACCTCACCAATCTCGTGAGCTAAGGATTTAGGAGAGCATATAGGTTTATCTGCTGAGTCATCAGTAGCCATTGCCTGGCCCTCCTTGGTCCTAACTTGGGTGGAGAATAAGCTTGGGCGCTGATCATATGTATATATGGTCATTCTCTAGGACATTGTCTTGCTTGATAGGGCAATGTCCCTGTCCTTCGCCTCTGCCATTAATGAGCGGCCTTTAAAAGCCTTCAAATGGCTCGAAATAATATTTACTCGGGTTTACATTATCATCTCCTATTGATGCAAAGGCCCTCTGTTAGATTTACCAAGCCGTCTCTCTCTTGGGCTTTTAATTCAATACTTTATTCATTGGCCTGGGTCCTCCAACTCTTCTAGAGCCTTGTGGAGCCCAGTTGAAAGTTAGGGGAACTAATCTCTCTTGGGGAGCGCGAAGAGCATGTTCAAACCACCTCCATCTACCCCTCACCATGATCCCCTTGTGTTGTAACTAGCTTATGTTAAAATGCTTTAACAAGGATCCACATTTCTAATGCTTAAATTCGATATATATCCTAGTACTCTTTTTGTTTTACATACTGTTTTTAATCATGAATTATTCATTATTCGATTTATATTTAGAACTTTATACCTTTGAAAGTAGAAAGCTCAATGCCAAAAGACAATAAGGCTATAAGAAAGATGGTGAGAGAGAGAGTGAGAGAGAGAGAGAGAGAGAGAGAGAGAGAGAGAGAGAGAGAGAGAGAGAGAGAGAGAGAGAGAGAGAGAGAGAGAGAGAGAGTTACTGGGATACGTGGTAAATAGGGATACAACTTCAAAAGTTCAAACTTGCAGCAAATGTTTTTATGTTGAACAGGCTGACATAAGTCTTTATTATAGCTTATATATGAAATATCTGTTTTCTTGTTGTTACTATTTTTGAAATATTCTAATAATTATTAATTATTTCTCATATTATTTATTTATTTCCTTATTTCCTCTCCTCACCGGGCTATTTTTCCATAATGGAGCCCTTAGGCCGATAGCATCTTGCTTTTCCAACTATGGTTGTAGCTTAGATAATGATAATAATAATAATAATAATGATGATAATAATAATAATAATAATAATAATAATAATAATAATAATAATAATAATAATAATGATAATAATAATATTAATAATAATAATAATAGTAATAATAATAATAATAATAATAATAATAATAATAATAATAATAATAATAATAATGATGATGATGATGATAATAATAATAATAATAACAACAAAAATAAAAATAAAAATAAAAATAACAATAAAAATAAATATAAATATAAACATAAATATAAATATAGATATAAATATAGATATAAATGTAAATATTAATATAAATATGAATATAAAAATAAATATGAAAATGAAAATAAAAAAAAATGATAATAATAATAATAATAATAATAATAATAATAATAATAATAATAATAATAATAATAATAATAATAATGTCTTTTGAACAGGAGGCTACAGAGGGAGTATATGCTTCCACATATAAGCTCTTCAATCACAATGACAGATCCAAGAGTTTTGTGGAATCTATTACAATTTCCTTTGGTGCGGTAAGTGACATTACTTTAATGCAACCAGTCTACTATAAGCGATAAACAAAGTACATTTTTTTGTGTAGGAACATTTGTTTACACAAAATATGTCATCATTATTTCCTCCTTCGCCTAATACCGCTAAGGGCCTCAGTTAGATTTCACCAGTCATCTCTATCTGGAGCTTTTAATTCGATCTTCATTCATCATCTCTTAGTTCACGCTTCATAGTTGTCAGCCATGTAGAGCTGGGTCTTCCAACTCTTCTAGTGCCTTGTGGAGCCCAGATGAACGTTTGGTGAACTAGTCTCCCTTAGGGAGAGTGAAGAGCGTGCCCAAACCATCTCCATCTACCCCTCATTTTTTAACACAAAATGTGTAGGTTATCTTATTTCAAGCATTGCCGAAATTATGAAAGCACATTACACTATGGAGAATTTCTGCCATGTGTATAGAGTACAATCGTATCCTGATGCACATTACCAAAGACCCTACACACTGATTTCACGGATGGATACGATGAGAATGCTTACATGATGGTACAAAAACAGTACGTAGACCAGAGGCAAGTTAGATACAAACCGCCTTCCTACTGGCCACAGAGCCAAGTACTCTAAAATAGCAATAACATACAGTTTGCACTTGGAGAGTCTGCAAGAACGGGAGAAGAAAAGAAGAAATAACTAGAACGAAGAAGATATGCTTGTATTTCCGTACTCTCTCTGTACTGTTTACGTACTCTCAGATGGAGAGACTTCCATAGGACTAAAATCATTGCTACATATTTGCTCAGACGGCATCTAAAACACTTGACCTCCAGAAGGCTAAAATTATTTCCACATCTTTGCTCAGACAGCGTCTATAACTATTAAAACTCTTCAAGAAGACTAAAATTATTGCCACATCTTTGCTCAAATGGCGTCTATAACGCTTAAAACGCTTCCAGAAGACTAAAATTATGGCCACATCTTTGCTCAGACGCATCTATAATTCTTAAAATGCTTCCAGAAGACTAAAATTATTACCACATCTTTACTCAGACGGCATCTATACCACTTAAACACTTCTAGAAAACTAAAATCATTGCCCCATCTTTGCTCAGACGTTGTTTATAACACTTAAAACGCTTCCAGAAGACAAAAATTATTGCCACATATTTGCTCAGACGGCGTCTATAACGCTTAAAACGCTTCCAGAAGACTAAGATTACTGCCAAATCTTTGCTCAGACGGCGTCTATAACGCTTAAAACGCTTCCAAAAGAATAAAATAATTGCCCCATCTTTGCTCAGACGCATCTAAAACGCTTAAAACGCTTCCAGAAGACTAAAATTATTGCCACATCTTTGCTCAGACGCATCTATAATGCTTAAAATGCTTCCAGAAGACTAAAATTATTACCACATCTTTACTCAGACGGCGTCTATACCACTTAAACGCTTCTAGAAAACTAAAATTATTGCCCCATCTTTGCTCAGACGTCGTTTATAACACTTAAAACGCTTCCAGAAGAATAAAATTATAGCCCCATCTTTGCTCAGACGTCGTCTATAACGCTTAAAACGCTTCCAGATGACTAAAATTATTACCACATCTTTACTCAGATGGCGTCTATACCACTTAAACGCTTCTAGAAAACTAAAATTATTGCCACATCTTTGTTCAGACGTCGTTTATAACACTTAAAATGCTTCCAAAAGACTAAAATAATTACCACATATTTGCTCAGACGTCGTTTACAACACTTAAAACGCTTCCAGAAGACTAAAATTATTGCCCCATCTTTGCTCAGACGTCATCTATAACGCTTAAAACGCTTCCAGAAGACTAAAATTATTACCACATCTTTACTCAGACGGTGTCTATACCACTTAAACGCTTCTAGAAAACTAAAATTATTGCCCCATCTTTGCTCAGACGTCGTTTATAGCACTTAAAACGCTTCCAGAAGACAAAAATATTGCCACATCTTTGCTCAGACGTCGTCTATAACGCTTAAAACGCTTCCAGAAGACTAAAATTATTGCCCAATCTTTGCTCAGACGTCGTTTATAACACTTAAAACGCTTCCAGAAGACAAAAATATTGCCACATCTTTGCTCAGACGTCGTCTATAACGCTTAAAACGCTTCCAGAAGACTAAAATTACTGCCAAATCTTTGCTCAGACGGCATCTATAACGCTTAAAACGCTTCCAGAAGAATAAAATAATTGCCACATCTTTGCTCAGACAGCATATATAACGCTTAAAACGCTTCCAGAACACTAAAATTATTGCCACATCTTTGCTCAGACGGTGTCTATACCACTTAAACGCTTCTAGAAAACTAAAATTATTGCCCCATCTTTGCTCATACGTCGTTTATAACATTTAAAACGCTACCAGAAGACTAAAATTATTGCCCCATCTTTGCTCAGACGTCGTTTACAACACTTAAAACGCTTCCAGAAGACTAAAATTATTGCCACATCTTTGCTCAGACGTCGTCTATAACGCTTAAAACGCTTCCAGAAGACTAAAATTATTAATACATCTTTACTCAGACGGCGTCTATACCACTTAAACGCTTCTAGAAAACTAAAATTATTGCCCCATCTTTGCTCAGACGTCGTTTATAACACTTAAACGCTTCCAGAAGACAAAAATATTGCCAAATCTTTGCTCAGACGTCGTCTATAACGCTTAAAACGCTTCCAGAAGACTAAAATTATTACCACATCTTTACTCAGATGGCGTCTATACCACTTAAAGGCTTCTAGAAAACTAAAATTATTGCCCCATCTTTGCTCAGACGTCGTTTATAACACTTAAAACGCTTCCAGAAGAATAAAATAATTGCCACATATTTGCTCAGATGGCGTCTATAATGCTTAAAACGCTTCCAGAAGACTAAAATTACTGCCACATCTTTGGTCAGACAGCATCTATAACGCTTAAAACGCTTCCATAAGACTAAAACTATTGCCACATCTTTGCTCAGACGGTGTTTATAACACTTAAAACGCTTCCAGAAGACTAAAATTATTGCCACAAATTTGCTCAGACGGCATCTATAACGCTTAAAATGCTTCCAGAAGACTAAAATTATTGCCAGATATTTGCTCAGACGGCATCTATAACGCTTAAACGCTTCCAGAAGAATAAAATAATCGCCCCATCTTTGCTCAGACAGCATCTATAACGCTTAAAACGCTTCCAGAAGACTAAAATTATTGCCACATATTTGCTCAGACGGTGTCTATAACGCTTAAAACGCTTCCAGAAGACTAAAATTATTGCCACATATTTGCTCAGACGGCGTCTATAACGCTTAAAACGCTTCCAGAAGAATAGAATAATCGCCCCATCTTTGCTCAGACAGCCTCTATAACGCTTAAAATGCTTCCATAAGACTAAAATTATTGCCACATCTTTGCTCAGACGGCACCTATAGCAATTAAAACGATTCCAGAAGACTAAAATTATTACCACATCTTTGCTCAGACGGCATCCATAACACATAAAACGCTTCCATAAGACTAAAATTATTGCCACATCTTTGCTCAGACGGCATCCATAACACAAAACGATTCCAGAAGACTAAAATTATTGCCACATATTTGCTGAGACAGCATATATAATGCTTAAAACGCTTCCAGAAGACTAAAATTAATACATCTTTGCGCAGACAGCGTTTATAATGCTTAAAACGCTTCCAGACGACTACATTATTGCCACATATTTGCTTAGACGGCATCTATAACGCTTAAAACTCTTCCAGAAGACTAAAATTGTTGCCACATCTTTGCTCAGACGGCATCCATAACACAAAACGATTCCAGAAGACTAAAATTATTGCCACATATTTGCTGAGACAGCATATATAATGCTTAAAACACTTCCAGAAGACTAAAATTAATACATCTTTGCGCAGACAGCGTTTATAATGCTTAAAACGCTTCCAGACGACTACATTATTGCCACATCTTTGCTTAGACGGCATCTATAACGCTTAAAACTCTTCCAGAAGACTAAAATTGTTGCCACATCTTTGTTCAGACGGCATCTTTAACGGTTAAAACACTTCCAAAATAATAAAATTACTGCCACATCTTTGTTCATATGGCATCTTTAACGCTTAAAACGCTTCCAGAAGACTAAAATTATTGTCATATATTTGCTCAGACTGCGTCTATAACACTTAAAACGCTTCCAGAAGACTAAAATTATTCCCATGTCCTTGCTCAGACGATTAAAACGCTTCCAGAACAATAAAATTACTGCCACATCTTTGCTCAGACGGCGTTTACAACGCTAAAATCTCTTCCAGAACAATAAAATTATTGTCATATTTTTGCTCAGACGACGTCTATAACGCTTAAAACGCTTCCAGAAGATTTAAATTATTGCCATATCTTTGCTCAGACGGCATTTATAATGCTTGAAACGCTTCCAGAAGACTAAAATTATTGCAACATCTTTGTTCAGACGGCGTTTATAACACCAAAAGCGCTTCCAGAAGACTAAAATTATTGTCATATTTTTACTCAGACGATGTCTATAATGCTTAAAACGCTTCGATATGACTTGAATTATTGCCACATCTTTGCTCAGATGGCATCTTTACCCCTTAAAACTCTTCCAGAAGACTAAAATTACTGCCAAATCTTTGCTCAGACAGCATCTGAAACATTTAAAACGGTTCCAACGGACAGTGGCGCATACATGTAAACAACATGGATATTACTCATATTTACAGATTATACAATCCCCTGGAACATTCCATCACTTTTTAAAATTCGGCTGTGGATTCCGACGGATCATGGCGGATGAAGCCATACGTATACAAGGATACCACGGACACAGTACGCATACAATACGGATCCATTGTGGATCTTGGCATATCCGCAGCCAACTACGGCATCCATAAGCAGTTGCCGGCAAGTCATGACGGATGGAGTCGTACATATACAAGGATGCCACGGACATAGTGAGCATACAATATGGATCCATTGTGGATCTTGGCATATCTGCAGCCATCCACGACATCCATGTGTAGTTGCAAAAGGGATTTAATAATTCAAAAGGATAGTAAGGACAAACAATCTCTATGTAACTTTGAGAGATATAATTGTCGTCATTCAACAAGCTATCGTATGTAAAGCTTAAAGTTAATCACCCAATGTAAATATTAGCAAATGCACGAGCAAACGCTCATTCATATCACATTATTCTCTCGAGAAAATAGATATTGATCTAGATATTAATTCATCTTGATAAAACACTTTGAATAAAGAAAGTAAGCATATTACATACGAAATTATACTTCATCACTAAATAATTTCTACAGGTCCATAAAACACTGGTCGTTGGAGGTAAATTACCTTGAAATATTTTCTATTTTTTTGTTAATTATACAAAGTAAAGCCCTTAATCTACCGAGATTACTCATAAATAGTCATTAAAGAAATGTTATCAAATGGCCAATAATAATTCTATTAACATTAATGAGAAATCCTTTTGCCACATAAATCAACTTCACCTGAAGTAGGGATTTATTACCCCCGCCAAAGAAAGTTAGGAGGTTATGTTTTTGCCCTTGTTTGACTGCTTGTCCATTTGTCTGTTTGTATGTGTGTTTGCTTGTGAACAGCTTCCTGGCCATAATTTTATTCATAGGCTAGTGACACTCCACCTCGGCAGCTTATTTCTCGAAAACAGCTTGCCTTTCCTATAATCAATCTAGACCGTAGGCGTATTTGAATATGTGACAACCATGTGCGAACTTGTGGTTAAGGTTAGGGTTAATTCGGTCGATATTTTGCTCGACCTTGACTTTAACCTTTGACCTATGACTTTCAAAATTGAGTCAATTCCACGTCTCGACATAACCATTAATCCCTGAAAGTTTAACAACTCTATTATTATTATTATTATTATTATTATTATTATTATTATTATTATTATTATTATTATTACTGATAAGCTATAACATTAGTTGGAAAACCAAGATGCTATAAGCCCAGGGGTTCCAACAGGGAAAATAGCCCAGTGAGGAAAGGTAACAAGGAAAAATAAAATATTTAAAGAACTGTAACAACATTAAAATAAATATTTCCTATATAAACTCTTTAACAAAACAAGAGGAAGAGAATAGGACAGAGTATTGTACCCTTGTGAACCCTCAAGCAAGAGAACTCTAATCCAAGAAAGGAAATTATTGAGGACGGACAAAATGTCAAACATGGGTTAAAACATAACCTCTAATTGTAATCAAATGAAATGTAAACGAATCATATAAAATGAGATAAGACTTAACTGTTAATTGTTCTCCCTTTCAGAAAAAAATTTATAATCTGGTTTGGTACATTACCTTATCTTCCTCCCTCGTTAGTTCTCGTTCTTGTCAGTCTTTACAAACTTCCCTTGTCTATCATTTAATATTTAGTCCTTGTTTCCCATCCTTAGTACTTTTGTCTTTTAATTTGTATTGGATGCTATCTCTCTCTCTCTCTCTCTCTCTCTCTCTCTCTCTCTCTCTCTCTCTCTCTCTCTCTCTCTCTCTCTCTCTCTCTGTTCCTGTGTTGCTATAATGGATCCCATTTGTGCCTTCCTGAAAAACCGTCTAACCGTCTCAGATCCAGAGCAAATTGCTTTCATATATCCTGACTATATATGTAATCTATATGAAAATAAGTTTTCGTTTTACTATGACAATTTATATATATATATATATATATATATATATATATATATATATATATATATATATGTATATATATACATATATATAAAAATATATATATATATATATATATATATATATATATATATATATATATATATATATATATATATATATAGATAGATACATATATATGATAAATTTTGCACATTTAGACGTGTTTTTCACATTCAAATAAGCCATATAAATTTTTGATACATTAATGTCTGGATTCTCTTAACGACCTTGGGATCAGAGCCCCAGGCGAAATCACACAAAGACAAGAGCTTGTATCCGGCCGGGAATCGAACCCTGGTCGGCAAGCTTGTATAGACAGTGACTAAACCACATGGCCACGAAGAAATATAAAAGTCAAAGACAATTCTTCTGTACTTATACCTGTCGAATGTATCAAAAATATATATGGCTTATTTGAATATATATATAGATATATATATATATATATATATATATATATATATATATATATATATATATATATATATATATATATATATGTGTGTGTGTGTGTGTGTGTGATTTAATTTTTTTTTAGCTCCTGGAAAATAAAATTGTCCTCATCAGTGGAGAGTTATTCCTGAAATACCTAGGCACCAAAAAAGGAATGGAACAATACCACTTCGCCAGGGATACCTTCGCTCCTCAGTACTACGGGGGTCCCTGCAACCCTGGTGCGCCTTTCTTATATAGCTTCAATAAGATGTAAGTACCGTACCTAACGAGAAATTATTTGCGAGAAAATTTATATATAACCGTTGCGGGATTTTATATATATATATATATATATATATATATATATATATATATATATATATATATATATATATATATATATATATATATATTAAAAAAAATATATATATATATATAATATATATATATATATATATATATATATATATATATATATATATATATATATATGTATATGTATATATACATACATATATATATATATATATATATATATATATATATATATATATATATATATATATATATATATACATATATATATGTATATATATACATATATATATGTATATATATACATATATATACATATATAAACACACACATATATATATATGAATATATATATATATATATATATATATATATATATATATATATATATATATATATGTATATATACATATATATATATATATATGTATATATATATATATATGTATATATATATATATATATATATATATATATATATATATATATATATATATATATAAATAAATAAATATATATATATATATATATATATATATATATATATATATATATGTATATATATACATATACATATATATGATATATATATATATATATATATATATATATATATATATATATATGTATATATGTATATATATATATATATATATATATATATATATATATATATATTAATTCGTTAAAAATCAAACCATCGTACTCTAGTCTTGGGTAGTGCCATAGTCTCTCTACCATGGTTTTCCAATAATTCTGTTTATGAAAAACATTTGTAATGTCTGATAAAATCATGAAAGAAAGTTGAAGACATAATGAAACTATAAATTAATTTTTAAAAATGAACATTATGATGTGAGCCATTTAATTTCGATATTTTAATGACTGTTATTAAGCAAATCCATATCTATTTCCAAGTACCTGTGACTCATTCCCTTTAATTTTTGCCTTTAACAAACTAAATTATATGTTAAAACCTCTTCAAAATGTATCGAATTAAAAAGGTCCGTATAGTCAATAAGTCTATAATATTTAAATGCAGTATGAACATGATATAAATGTACCTAAACGAATTATTTAACCCACCAGTGTAGTCTAATCATTCAAAGGAAAAACAAATTAATTATAGAACAAGACCATAATCAGTTTCACACAATATATCAAGTAAAAAAAAACATAGATAATTAAATTTACTCCCTATATAATTACAGGATTTTATACATGACAGAAGGAGGATTGGTAGGCAAATGGGTGAACAATGAATTCATGAAAGTTGCTGGTAAAGGCATAATTAAAAATAATTCCGGACCTAAGGCCTTTACTTTAATTCATCTGCAGGTGAGTGGCTTAATTGTATATACATACATATACATACATACATACATACATACATATATATATATATATATATATATATATATATATATATATATATATATATATATATATATATATATGTGTGTGTGTGTGTGTGTGTGTGGTTAGATTAACAAAGTATATAATATATCAAAATAAATTATAGATAGACATGCTCTATTGCATTTCTGATTATTCTGCCATAAAATAAAATCATTTAGAAGAAGGCTAAATAAAAATGAATGTTATAGCTTAAATATTGTGGCCACAGTTTCCTCCTACAGAATAAAGTGTGCTGAAGGTGACCCCTTCCCAGGCTTTGTAAAGCATTTTGAGGCTTCCTCCATGCAGAATTGAGAGTTCTGAGGGTGACCCCTTCCCAGGCTTTGTCAAGCATTTTGAGGTTTCCTCCATGCAGAATTGAGCGTTCTGAAGGCGACCCCTTTCCAGGCTTTGTTAAGCCTTTTGAGCCAGCTGACAATGTAAAAATGCTCTTTCCAAATTTATCAGACAGTGAACTTGCTCCATTCGGTGCTCAAATCACTGCTGTAACATTGCCTTCGTGCACAGTATTTGGTGTTAGAGATAATCTGCCGATCAATGGGTTAGAGAATTGAAGTGTTGGGCAGCAGGAACTTGAACTGGCCAATTAGGATGTCTTTAATGGCTGAAGGATGGGCAAGAGCATTGTCCATGAGCAATGAGGCTTGTACAGGGAGGTTCTTGTCCATGAGGTAGTTTTTGACTCCAGGGCCATTGACTTATTTTGCAAACAATGTTTGTCACACAAGCCTTGTTGTTTAACATCCATATGACATTCAGTTGGTTCTTCTGCACCTTGTAATTTCTAAAGGCTCCTAGATTCTCTGAGTGATATAACAAGGGAGGTTTGAATGTGTAATCCCTGCTATTATTACCAAAGAACAGTAAGGTTAGATTGTCTTTAAACGACCTGTGACAGGAAATTATCTTCTCTTCTGCATTAATGAAAGTCCTCCAGGGCATCTTCTTCTACAACAGACCAATTTCATGACGGATTAACACTTGATGAGGCATGTAAGACTTGGAATCCACAAACCTTTTAAATTCGGACATGAATGCCTCTGCTACCGGGGCATCGTAAATCTCAGCCTCACTATGTCAACAACATCCTGGAAGAATCATCTTCTCTTGAAGTTTTTAAACCACCCTCGGTTCACTTTTGAATGTTCCTTTTTCTAATCTATCATACCTCCTGCTAAATGCTTCTTATTAACATATGTGAGAAGTAAGTGATTGACATTATTTAGAATATGTGAGCTTCGTTTTATCAAAGTAAGTACCCTTTTCACAGCATCAATTGCTCATATTTCTTCCTTTTTCTATGGAATCATACAAATTGTCGACGTTCTAAAATTTTACATTTTTTTTCAAGGGATGCCACAAACGTACCTATATCATGCTTTTTGATAACCTCTTTTTTAAGCTGTAAGGTTAACCTCTCCCCTCCTCTTTCCTCAATTATCTTGGGGACCATTGTTGAGATGCTGAACTGTATACTTTTATACTGTTAGCTTCAGATGAACAACGTCAATGACAATTCTATAATGTAAACGCAGTCACAACTTTACAAAAGAACACTGTCAAAAATGCTTGTAACATACGTTTGGTGATGCTTGTATGAGTACCGAGTAAAGAGATAAGGAGCTAAGGTTTAAAAAAGAAGAAGAGGGGATACAAGCAAAGGCAAAACAAAATGATGTGAAAATCATGTAAACACTGCATGGGAGACGTACGGGTACTGCACATCTGTTTCCTGTGTATTGCGTGTTAGTCTCGTCAATACTTTTCCACAAAAAGTATGACTATTGGGTGTACCAACCGTGTGTCACACGATCGTACATAAATTATTTTGTATATATTATGCTTGTATCTGCGCTCTTCCCTCGCACTAAAAAGAACCTGAATAATCATGTCTCCAGTTTTCCTCTGTAACATTGTCTGTCTCTCGAACATGTTATGTCCTGTTGCCTTGAGGTTTTGTATATAAAGGAGAGTGTTCTTTAATAAATTTACTCAGTTGATTACATCCTGCCTTTGAGTCATAACCTTGCTCTCGGCCGTCACATGGGGGTGATTTTTGCTCGCAGAGTGATGCAATGCTCCTAAATTGAAATTTCGTGCTCGTACCGATCTGCTTATATTCTGAGCTACTCGTAAACCGAGGTATACAGTAGATGTATGCATATATACTCAAGCTATATATACACGTGTGTAGATATATATATATATATATATATATATATATATATATATATATATATATATATATATATATATATATATATATATATATATATATATATGTATATATATATATATATATATATATATATATATATATATATATATATATATGTATATATATATATATATATATATATATATATATATATATATATATATATATATATGTATATATATAAGTATATATATATATATATATATATATATATATATATATATATATATATACACACACACATATATATATATATATATATATATATATATATATATATATATATACATATATATACATATATACATATATATATATATATATATATATATATATATATATATATATATATACATATACATATATGAGCATATATATATATATATTTATATATATATATATATATATATATATATATATATATATATATATATATATATATATAAAACACTTTTCAAACTAATGAAATTCTATATTTCCTTTTTCAGGCTGCATTTTACATCATCCTGATTGGATTTTTCACAGGATTAGCAGCTCTCATTGCTGAACATATTTATAAAAACACTTTAGACAGTGCATAGAAAGATTGTTTACTGAAAAATTGTACTCTGCAAATTTCCTAATTTTACTCAACATTATCAAAGGAATTTTTCATGTATCTTTGGTCAGAAATCACTGTGGAATTAGTTCTTTGATGGTAGGAAAAAAGTATATTGTATATGATGAATAAATGATAATTCAAAAAGAGCTGATTTTTTTTTTATTTGCGTATCCTCCATTATATCATATTTGTAAGAACAAGAGTTAATTTGCGTTGTTTAACAGAAATAATAACATTGAAATTTCATCACAACACTGACTTTATCAGTCCGTTAAAGGTTTAAAGGTCAATCATGAATGGCAGAGACAAGGGTCAGTGGCAACATCATCGAGACTGACCATATACAGACATGAAGAGCACTCAAACCCCCTCTCCATTAAGATACGACCTAACAGGGAGGGCCAGGCAATGGCTACTGATGACTCAGGCGGTAAACCTATAGGCTCCCAAAACCCCTCATCCCTATTATTATTATTATTATTATTATTATTATTATTATTATTATTATTATTATTATTATTATTATTATTATTAAATGCTAAGCTACAGCCCTAGTTGGAAAAGCGGGAAGCTATAAGTCCAGGGACCCCAACAGGGAAAATAGCCCAGTAAGGAAAGGAAACAAGGAAAAATGGAATGTTTTAAGAATAGTAACAACATTGAAATAAACATTTCCTATATAAACTATAAAAGCTTTAACAAAACAAAAGGAAGAGAAGCTAGATAGGACATTGTGCCCGAGTGTACCCTTAAGCAAGAGAACTCTAACCCAAGACAGTGGAAGACCATGGTACAGAGGCTATGGCACTACCCAAGAATAGAGAACAGTGGTTTGATTTTGGAGTGTCCTTCTCCTAAAAGAGCTGCTTACCATAGCTAGAGTCTTTTATACCCTTACCAAGAGGAAAGTGGCCACTGAACAATTACATTGCAGTAGTTAACCCCTTGGGTGAAGAAGAAAGGTGAGGATGAAGACACTGCTAAAAAACTATCGTGCTTAAGCGTGTCTCGAACCCCAGTCCAACATGATTGCTAGGTAGAAACGTTTCCAGTAGGCTACCTCAACCTTTTTCCTCTCCTGAGTTGAACATGTCAGAGACAAAGCACGCTGGGAGGTATTAGAAAATGAAAATTAGGGTAACACTTAATGAAAATGTAAAACCAGCCACAAAATTGCATTCATGACTTCTTTGAGTCTTAAGAATTTGGCTACCTGAAGAATATGTAGACAGCTATTGTGAAACATATACATACGCAGTTTAGAATTTTAATAATGATATATTCCTTACAATTAGCATTAAAAGACCTGACACTAGATTTTCAATCTATGGATAAATCATGTAGATAGAAAATAGAAAATCATTATATTGTCCTTATAATCAGCATTGAAATCCTTGACACTGGTTATCAATTTATGGACAAATCATGTAGATAGTTAGAGGAATATCTACAACAGTAAAATATTACAACAGCTAAAAAAAAAAAAAAAAAAAAAAAAAAAAAAAAAAAAAAAGTTTCCCATTATGACCAAACAACTTCACTTTCTTGGTTTGCTACTTGTGACGCCGCTAACACTGTTGAATATCTAAACAATGGTAGTACCCTTTTTATCAAAACTTAGATGTATGTTCTTATACATCTTCAGAACAAAGAATGGAGGAAGGTAAATCATGGTAGACTCTACGATTATACTACATGAATACGATAATATCATACCTAAAAGAGATGCTGCAATCCTAATAATGGCCTTGCCATCCCATCGCACTTAAGGATAAATGGTTCAAAACGATAGTGGATGGTGTACAATATGAATATATTACAACTCTTAAAATACAATTAGACAGAACCCTTGAGAACCATTTTTGAGCTCACACCGCCAAGGGACAGATAACTAAATTAAGTAATAAAAAATTTACACTGATTATGGTATGAACTTGTACTACTTAATTTAGCTATTAGTCACTTGCCAGTGTGATATAAGTTGCAGAGAGATCAATACACATTGAAATTTCTAAATTTTGAGATACACCTTATCATTTACAGAAGAAACCAAAGCCGTCTAATGCATTTCAATATTATTATTATTATTATTATTATTATTATTATTATTATTATTATTATTATTATTATTATTATTATTATTATTATTATTGTTATAAAAAATAACCGCTGCCTTATTGGTATTTATCTTGTAGTCAATCTTGTCTAATGCGTGGATTTTCCTTCTTTCATTAGTACTGCATTCCGTCAGTAACTGTGCTATGTTTATCATTAGTAGAGGGCAGTAAATTACATAGTAAAAATCATATATTTATGCTAAAAGGTAACTGGTGAAAATAAGTACAATTGAATTTAGCTGCTATGAGTTACTGTAACTCCCGTCGAGCACCTCAGCCAATTAGCAAGCAGCTTGGGACTCTCCGAACCTGGAGACTGAGCGGCCGAACAGCTTGCCTGACTCCAAGGCCCACTCAGATAGCGCATAAGCCAATCAGTGTGCTGCACTGGAAGCTCCGCTTGAACTTACTCAAGCCCTTACTCCACCCAGCTTTGACATACGTGAACGGTTTAGCAAACTTGGCCTTTACTCAAATGAATCTCTGTTAAATAGGTAGACTTGAATTTCATTTAATAGGTCTTATTCTATCTATTCATTTAGCATTGCTATTTAACTTAATATATTCTATTTTGCATTTATTTTCTACAGTTTAACTAGTGTACGTATTCTTATAAAAATGGCGGTTAAATATTTAGATAAATATGCAATCTCACACACATGTACACACACAGATTTGTAGGAGATTGTAGTTTCCGAGAATACCTCATGGTGTAACCCCTCTCACCAGGGTATGACTATTTCCTTTTCCCCTACCAGAGCAACAGGGAGAGACAGAATAGATATACGTCTGGCAATGTCGCTGAGTGTGACCGAAAAGAAATATATATTTATATATATTGCTAGACACTGGTCGGATTTTCTTTTAGGCATCTTAGGTTTGTCGTATTTTGGATCTCCAACTTTACTCGAAGAGCATACGCACTGACGCAGGGGGGGGGGGGTTGCCTTTTTAGCTCGGAAAAGTTTCCTGCTAGCTGATTGGTTGAACAAGATGATTCTAACCAAACAGGTCCTAAGAAACTTTTCAGAGCTAAAAGGGCATCCCTGCGAGTCAGTGCAAATGCGCCTCATTAAAAAAAAAAAATGAGTA
>NC_090725.1:308134454-308144454 GCF_036898095.1 Palaemon carinicauda | reverse complement strand
GTTTTCTTCACTAAAGCAGAAAGTTGACTACCTCGTAAAATCCTTTTAGAGGGAAAGCGCAACTAACAGAGGAAAGGAAGAAGAAAATATTCAATTTCTTCAGATTCGCCTTATAAGAAATATTGTGTTTCTATCACTACTTTATATGGAATCATGATAATAATTAAAATATATTTAGTTTCTCTGGATGAACTTTCGGAACAAAGAAAGAAGAAAATATTCAATTTCATCAGATTCGCCCTATAAACAAAATATAAATATTGTGTTTCTAACACTACTTTATATGGGGTGATGATAATAAATAAAATGTATTCAGTTTTTCTGGATGAACTTTCGGAGGAAAGAAAGAAAAAAATATTCAATTTCTTTAGATTCGCCTTATAAACAAAAAATATATTATGTTTCTAGCACTACTTTATATGAGATCATCATAATAAATAGAATGTATTCAGTTTCATTGGATGAACTTTTGGAGGAAAGAAAGAAGAAAATATTAAATTTCTTCAGATTTACCAAGTTTCATTTGTACCCGAGTTTAGATTTATGGAATTTTAATCAAGACAATCTGAATGAAACGGGTTTTTTTACTGATGTTTTCGAATCTACACTGTATAAAAGTTTGCCGTAAAAAACGGTGAAAATCCTGGAATAGATGTTGCCAGGAATTTACCGTTTTAAAAACGAATGTATTACGGTCACCAGCCCGTAAAAGAAAATAACAAAGTATGGTAAAATTACGGTCTCCTGTATTTTACTGAAATACGGATGAGAACAGTATATTTTTACAGAGAATTTCCGATTAAAATTAGGTTTTTTTAAACAGTGTAGGCCGGATACTAGTAGCTTTAACTAACTGAAAGAGAAACAGTTACAGTAGAATAATGAACATAGATTCTAAATCCATCTAAAAGTCTAATGTACTCAATCGAACCTAGTTATATAGCTGATACTTTCACCATCTCCTACGCTTATTGACGCAAAGGGACCCAGATAGATTTCCTCAGTTGTCTCTATCTTGAGATTTTAAATCAATACTTCTTCATTTATCATCTTTTACTTCACTCTTCATAGTCCTCAGTTATGTAAGTCTGGGTCTTCTAACTCTTCCAGTACCTTGTGGAGCCGAGTTGAAACTTTACCCAAGGAATTTAGATTGAATAGGCATTTAGTTTGTACTAACATACTCAACTTTAATAACAATAAACTGAAACTTCAAGTTTATTTTTTTAGCAAAAAGATTCATCAAACTCTCTGCCCTTAGTTCCAGTATTTGAAACAAAATTTTCCCATGAAAGGTGCTTACAGAAATGAAAAGAGAATGTCTGTCCATAGGGCTTTACTTAATGTTTATTAGTCATAAAGATCTTGAATAATTACAAATAATACTATAATGAGATATAGAATATACTTTCATTTGCTTATTTACTTTAGAAAAGAAAATATTATTTCATTGTAAAAAAGAAAATTATCATCAAGTTACGAATTAACAATAATGATATAACAGTGAAGTTTGCCATACAAGCAAAAATAATTCAAGTGCGTCTATAACTCTGTAGTCAGTCGAGTTTCATAAAAAGTATAAATCGATCCTCATAATTTTAATAAAAAACTGATAATGCTTAATACTGACGCGGTACATGAGGTATGAAATGGCATGTAGGTCTCTCTCTCTCTCTCTCTCTCTCTCTCTCTCTCTCTCTCTCTCTCTCTCTCTCTCTCTCTCTCGCTGAAAAATGTCATAAAATCTACATATTACTAACTTTGAGTTCCGTACGATAAATAACTAAACACGAAAGCGGACAATATCCAATACGCGATATATATATATATATATATATATATATATATATATATATATATATATATATATATATATATATATATATATATATATATATATATATGTAATATATATATAAATATATATGTATATATACACATATACATATATATATAATATATATAATACATATTATATATATATATATATATATATATATATATATATATACATACATATATATATATGTATATATATATATATATATATATATATATATATATATATATATATATTATGATACATATATATATATATATATATATATATATATATATATATATATATATATATATACATAATATGTATATGACATATAATACATATATATATAATATATATATAATATGTATATATAGTATATATATATAAATAATTTTATATATATATATATATATATATATATATATATATATATATATATATATATATATATATATATATATATATATATATAAAAGGTATATATAGAAATATCTAAATTAGCCTTTTCAGAAATAGAAATGTCTAAAAACAATTAAGAAACTTTGAGATCATTAGAACAGTTTAACTGTTATTTGAGAGAAGAAAACAATCTTATAACAGTTTTTTGATGAATAAAAAAACTATCAATATAGATGTATGAATACAGGAAAGTTATAAATGTTTGTTGTACATCCATAGTATAATTCAAAGAATTTCTAATAATTCGTAAATGCAACTCCATTATAGTAAGCTATAGGGAATCCAAGTTGTAATTTTTACCTTAATAAAATATAAATGAAATAAAACAAAAATGAATGAAGTATTGTTACTTTTGTAATTTATGAATTATATTCAAAGTTTATCAACCTAACTATTACCTTCTGTTCCATTAATAACATAATGATATTTATTTCTCTTGATTTAAGGGATTGCAACAAGGATGAAGCTAGCAGTAATTGTTTACATTTTGGTTATCTTAGGTAAGTGTTCTTATATTCAGAATATTTCCTTATAATGATAAATTTATGAAAACGATAATAGTATTTATTATATATTAATATCTTCATCTATAGACAAATAAGTAGAAAACGTAGTTTTTATAATTATCAGACTCACATAGAAGGCATTCCTACACATACAAATGCTAGATTATACGATATGTTTAATGTGAATAACTAAAAAGAAAAAACTATAAGTAGAAAAAATAGACAAAAATATGATAAAAATTAACTAGGGTGATTTGAACCATGTCGCGAATTACAGTATTTATGATGGAGGCGATGTGTGTCAGATGTGCATAGAAGTGGGTCGAGGAGAGGGTTGAATTAGAGTTTTTGTGGCCTAATTGGTAACGTCTCTGTCTGATGTTTGCCAGACGGGGGTTTGAGTTCCGCTCAGATTCGTTAGTGCCATTAGTGTCTGCAACCTCACTATCCTTGTGAGCTAAGGTTGGGTGGTTTGGGGGAGCCTGTAGGTCTGACTGCTGAGTCATCAGCAACCACTGCCTGGCCTTCCCTGGTCCTAGTTTGGGTGGAGAGGAGGCTTGGGCGCTGATCATAGAATATATGATCAGTTTCTTGGGTATTGTCCTGATTACTAGGGCAATGTCACAGCCACTTGCCTCTGCCATTCAAGAGTGACCTTGAACCTTAAGTGATCATGATTGCTCCATATCTTATCCATGGAATGATTTGAAAAGTGTGAGAGCAGACAGCAAGAGCAAAGATACGAGTTAATGAATCATGAATTGATTGTGCAGTGGTTGATATTTGCAAATGTTACTAAACTATTTAGTGAAGAGTAAACAGAGAAACTATGATGAGGGTATTTTGAACGGTATGTTTAAAAGTGTTTGTACGTTGAAAGTAAATTTTTGTATAAAGAGGTAATGAAGGCAATTGGAAACAAGGGAGAACGAGCTATGCCAAAAGGGATGGGGACATTTTTTTTTAAAAGGTCCACACATGCAAATACTTTGAATGGTTTTAAGGTTAAGAAACAGAATCCCCCAAAAGGGAGCAGTAAAAAAGATGCCAGAATGTATGCAGTAGGTTTGGAAAACTCTTGCAATATCTTTGGAGTGCCAATGTGTAAATATGGGAAGGGATTATTCGGCATAACCTCTTTTATTGTTGCGATATTTGGATGTCGAATGCAAATCACAAAAAAGAGTTGTCACTATTAAAGATATTCCTTTATACCCAAAAATCTTCATTAATACCATGATTGCCATCACCTTCACTTCCAGCTATCTTTGCATTTAAACCACCTAGCACAACCAGTCTTATTTATTCCCCAAGACTAACTGAGCAGAAATATGCACTTCCAAAGACAGCCTGGCTTTCTTTCATTCGTTTTCTATTCAGAGGAGTTTACATCCGGTATTACTATATTTTCTCCCGCCACATTAGAGCCCTAAAATTAACAGAAATTGGCTTTAGACTTATCCCTAGAATCTGCTAAGAACTACAGTAATTACTATTTACCTAGCTCTACATTCGTCTGCTACTCTTTAAAAATTTGCAGTTAAAAAGTCTGGCTACATTGATTCCATTTTTTTACCGTTTTAAAAACGGTTATATTGACTTAAAAGATTGATATTATGGTCGCACACCAGTTAAAGATAATGACAAAGTAAGGTAAAATAATGGTCGTCTATATTTTACTGAAATATGGCAGGGGACAGTATATAATTTTACGGAGAATATCCGATAAACATTACTGTTGTTTCTAACAGTGTACCCTTGACACAATCACTTTGTCCTTACTATTCCTATACACACTACATCCAGCTTCCTCTATTTGAACAAATCAGTTATCATGCATTTTAATACTTCTGCTCTATATCCACTCACATTCAACACAGGATAATAACAGTACATGGTATGTGATAGAAAATCCCTTTTGCCTGGATTTTCGCCAATTTCATAATATATGGGGCGTAATGCTATTATACCAATATTCTTACATACCACTGTGATAGTGTAAAGGCTTTTTTTATCGTAATGAAGGTCCATCTACCTTTTATAATGTATATACTCCCTCATTCAATTCCACAACACTTCACTAGACATTAACGATGTAGTAAATTTCAACCGTTTAAAAAAAATGTTCTTTCCTTAAGAGATTTCCACTGATTTAGGTAAGCGCACCTCTGTCTTACAATCACTTGTATTATAATAAAAATTCTGGTACCTTCTAATTTGCAGTCTTCATATAGCTATAACTACACTAACACTTTTTTATAGAATGCCCAAACAAGACAGTGTTAGTATTATACCTGTGTAGATTATAAAACACTATGCGTAAATAAATCGAGCATAAATTCATTTTTACACCTCTCAACTGTACATATGGGAGATGGATATGTTGTAGAATATCACGATAATCTTTAAATATACAATTAAAGCTAACAGCATTTTATGGTCACTGATTACTTTATTTAATGTTAAAAGATCAAATATACCCAGTATATGAATATTTCAAAATAAATCTATTATGTATATGTGTTACACTCAATCTGTGAAATTGCCCATTTCATGAAGTGGGCCAACCACTTGCCCATTTCATGAAGTGAGCAAACCACTTGCTCAGTTCATGAAATGGGCAAGTGGTTAGCCCACTTCATGAAATGGGCAAGTGGTTAGCCCACTTCATGAAACGGGCAAATGAACCCTTACCCATTTCATGAAATGGGCAGCCATGATGCATGAAAATATATAATTGGTACAAAAAGAACCTTTTCATATATATGAATCTCGCGCTGTTGCTCCAAGATCAAATCTTTCTGCACTTCAGTGTCATAAAATATCATTCAGAGAAATTCAAATGAACGATCGTTATAACGGACATTAAAGTATTTGTGCAGGAAAGGGGAAAAGTAGCCAACACGAAACGACTTTACTTAATGAAACAAGCTACTTTAAACACAACTTAGTGAAAGAAAAATTACTAAAACTGAACAGCAATATATACGGACATATACAAACAGGTTATATATTTTTTTTCTTAGTATTGGGGTCAGAATAAGGAAAACTAATACAAATATTGTGAGTTAAAAAAATCTTTTAATAGAGTAAAATAAAACTCTTTTAAACAGCTGTTTTAATAATTAAAAATATAGACAAATTTCACGTCTATGTAAGCAATGGTCATACATATAAAAACAAATTTACAGTAATTACTGGTCAATATTTTCCCATGATGTGGGGCTGTGGCAAGCACTGTTGCATCGAAGGCTAGCTTTCAAACAAGAACACCGCTTTGACAAGCAATTGCTCCTGCAAAGACATCTCTGGTATCCTTGGCCGCTACACACACTTCCTGCTCGAACTAGTTCGCGATTACTTAACTGTTGTTTGGGGATATTTTCAGCCAAAAGTTCTTTGTACTGAACAAATTTGAATTGATTTCTGGCAAGTTTACCATTGATAATTCCACTTTTTGTGCCAATCACATGACCATTGTCTTCAACTGCTAATACAACACCTACTATGTTGGGGGGGGGGGGGCTCCTTTACTACGGCCAAATTGAGACACACATAGTCTCCAACATCAACTGCTCGCATTGATCTAGTGCTGCGTGCTAACATTCGTTGACCTTGCTTTTGAAGACCATACTCAGCTTCCTTTCTTGCCTGTTTTGCTGGATGCAGTACTTCGGTTGAGATATTTTCTTGTTCCATAGCAGGTTGCTGCTGAGAGTCTGCAACTGGATGTGGTTCACGTTCACATTCAGGGTCTACTGATATTAGGTCATCCCTAGCTGAATCTCCGGTAAGTGGAATTTCTATAAGCCTTTCAAGTTGTTGTTCTTCAATACCAGACGATATTTTGCTGATGAATGCATCTGGTAAATTTGACTTTAAGACCACATCTTGGCTTGTTGCCAGTGAGTGCTTGATAGGGAGCCATCTTGATTGCCTCATGATATGAACAGTTCATGGGCCACTGAACAAAACGGACACCATAACTCCATTTAGCACAATTATTGTCTCTTATCCATGCCATGAGCTTGAGTTTCATATCCCCATAACCTCTTTCAATATATCCCTGACTCTGGGGATGCCGAGGACGCCCATTTACTAAGATGAGTTCAGGCCATAGTGAGGCAAGTTCTTGGATCACTTCAGCTGTAAATTCACGTCCATTGTTAGACTGAAGGATGTGTGGTGCACCTATATCCAAGAAGATGAAAAGAAATTCATTGGCAACCTCAAGTGCTGTCTTTGATTTCAGGGGACGAATCACATGAAACTTCGTTAGATACTCCATATAGATCAGAATAAAGCGATAACTTCCATCTTTCATAGTCTGCATGTCGACCAAATCTACTTGTCCTCTTTCATTGAGATCTCTTACGGACAGTGGTCTGACTACAACTCCTGCTGCCGTTTCTTATCTACGACGCTTTTCAACACAGCACTCACAATGCACGATTTATAGTGACACAATTGATCTTGGAATATTTCCATATTGTTCACACACCTCCTTGTAAGTCTTCTTTTCTCCATCATGGCCGAGCTTAATGTGGGCTTGATGGATAATTCCTCTGACTGATTCTTTAGTTGCCATATATTTTCCATTCCTCTTTTTAACTGTTTCTAATTAACCAAAGGAGGCAACCTGAAAAGTTTGCAAGATGTGGTAGTGTTCTCTTTCAAGCGTCTGTCCAGTCTTTCCTCTCTTCAAAACGGCTTTTACAGTCTTCTCATATACAGTAGACCAAAAGGCAGCACAACTTGCTATTTGTTCTTCCATGACCAAAGCTTGAAGGGGTTATACAAGATACTTTGAAAATATTATCATATACCATGTTAGAAGTGTTTGTATTACAACACTCAATAAAAGAATTTAAAACAACTTTTTCTGGTTTAACAACTATTTTGGAACAAATTTTAAGATTCATGCATGAAGCTGCCCATTTCATGAAATGGGCTAGCCACTTGCCCATTTCATGAACGGGGCAAGCGGTTTGCTCACTTCATGAAATTGGCAAGTGGTTAGCCCACTTCATGAAATGGGCAATTTCACAGAATAGGTGTAACTTATGTACCAGAATATCAATACAAGCCTTAAAAACAATGAAAACTAACAGCAATTTATAGTCTCTGATTACTCTGTTTATTGTTAACAGATGAAATGTAAAAAAAAAAATTGCATGTAATTATCTTTATTTCTTTTATTAATGTTTTAATTCCTTATAGAATATTCAGTGAAAGCTGTATTTCCTATATCAACATTAATTCCAAACTCTGTGAAAGAAAATGCTGAATGTTCACACGAATTCCAAACCATGATGTTTTTACCAAGTGCATCTATTATGCTGAATCAGAGGTAAGTTTGAGCTGAAAATTAAGAATTCTTATTCGATTTATCTAAAAATTAAGTATAATTTACCATTCACCTTAATGCAATTTTTTTTTTAATTAATCGGAAGATTTATACATTTCCGTTGTTCAATCACATTGTCATACAACGTAAGAAATAATTTTATCTACTTTCTTTTATTTAAAGCAAACTTTTTGCTTGTTTACGTAAAGGATTTGTAACTGTAAATTGATAAATCCATCTAAATTTAAAATATAATTAATACGTGTAATTATCATAAATATATTTGAACCTAAATGCAGAAGTTGTAAGGAATATAACATAGCAAGACAATTGTGTGAACTTTTTATTTATATGTTTAAAATTGTTTTTTTTTTCTGTTCGAATACCTTATAAATCTATTAAATTCCATCTTTAAATTATTGTTATTATTTAATGGACACTTTCCAGAGGTTTAGAGAATCTTCCATGGGCATCAATGGAAAAGATTTTACTATTCTTGATTTCAAATTCACCTGATCACGAACCATATCTCCTCCATGACGAAACATTCATAGGTAAGTATAAAAGAATATAAGATAAAAGACCAAAACCTTTTACAGTTTTAGCTCTAAACACTGCCTCTCATATATCCACATCTTATGATATAAGGTAGAACACCAAAAATCGAATATAAATATATCTGTAGTTATAAACAAAACCTTTTACAGTTTTAGCTCTAAACACTGCCTCTCATATATCCATATCTTATAATATAAAGTAGAACACCAACAATCGAATATAAATATATCTGTAGTTATATCCAAAACCTTTTACAGTTTTAGCTCTAAACACTGCCTCTCATATATCCATATCTTATAATATAAAGTAGAACACCAACAATCGAATATAAATATATCTGTAGTTATATCCTTTTTAATTATTAACAAAATGCATAACAATATTTAACAGGGATAAGTAACGTCGTGAAAGCCTATGCTTCAAAGTCTCTAAGCATCACAACAGTTGTGTTCACGCCAGATTTAGCAGAGTTGTATAACGTGTTATCCACTCCACTAATTCAAGTTTCTTCGGCTCGACGACATATTTTGATTTTCTGTTCCCCTACCAATGTTGCTGTCGTATTCAGGATGGTAAGTAGTTGTAAAAAATTTCCGAAAGTAGATACTAGTATATAAATATGATATATATATATATATATATATATATATATATATATATATATATATATATATATATATATATATATACGCATATATATATATATATATATATATATATATATATATATATATATATACGCATATATATATATATATATATATATATATATATATATATATATATATATATATATATATATATATATATATATATATATATACGCATATATATATACATATATATATGCATATTATATATATATATATATATATATATATATATATATATATATATATATATATATAAATATATATATATATATATATATATATATATATATATATGTATATATATATGTATATATATATATATATATATATATATATATATATATATATATATATCTATATATATATACATACGATATATATATATATATATATATATATATATATATATATATATATATATATATATATATATATATATATATATATATACTGTACATATATATGGGTGTGTTTATATAGATCTACATGCCATGAGACTCTATGCTTGCATGTCTATTCTTGATCTGAATTGCGTGTAGTATACTTCAAAACTATTTGCAAAATATTACCTTGCGAGAGGGTAAGAAAGAGGTTCATTAATGGGTAATTATTTATAAGCACGGTGACTCTGTATGCAAACATAGGTAACCAT
>NC_090725.1:308126954-308129454 GCF_036898095.1 Palaemon carinicauda | reverse complement strand
AATTATGGGTAGACCAGGTATTGGACATTTGAGTCAAGGTGCGTACAAGGGGAATGCAATCCGTGTAAATGACAAAGGATGTGCACTCTAAAAGAAGGTGAATGGACAGGGCAATTTGTTGATAATTTGATCTAGTACCACCTACACAGCGACATCACTGGCATAGGTGGAAAGGTGAGAGTAATAGCACTTAGGGTTTTATTTTTCCTGACAAAGGCTGCCTCATGATGGGGGAGGGGGGCCACAATTTCAGTTCTTTGGCTTACCCTTGACGAAGTCATAGATTGTGGCAAGAGTGGCTTCAATGGCTGGCCAAACCCAATGATAATAGTTCACCATGCACAAGAACTCCTGCAATGCTTTGAAGGTCAAGGGCATGGAGAACTTCAGTACTGTTGATACCTTTTCAGAGAGGGGGTGAATGCTCTCAGGCGTGAGGTGACGACCGAAGAATGCCACTTCATTGGCACCAAAGTTACAATTATCACACCTGACTACAAGGCCATTCTGAGGCAGGTGGCCAAGGACAATATGTAGGCGATAACATGGTCTTCTTTGGAGGAGGAGAATACCAGTATGTTATCTATGTAATATAAAGAAAAGTGGTCACCTAAGAACCCATCCATGAATCAGTCAAATGTTGCCCTTACATGAGAGATTGAAGGGAGCATGTGATAAAGTTTTGGACGAGTGAGAGATGGCATTGACTAAGCATTGATGTATGATGCAATTGGGGGAGGAAATCTGCACCAATGTGAGGCAGTGTAACGTCGGTGATGATGAAATTCCCTCGTTACTGGGTGCCCCCAGACAACAGTGTCAGCATCTCAAGACCATGGGTGGCCATAGTAGTTCCTTTGGAATCCACTAGGGTACATTGGCAGTCTTAGAATGATGGCGTCTCGCCCTTATGAGGGAATGTGGCAGAAGGTAATAACAGGCACCAGTGTCTGCCAGATGTTGCATACTAGATCTTGAACCATAAAAAAAAAAAAAAAAAATTAGTTACTGGGAAGGCCGTCACCAAAGGCAATGGCCTACCTACAGGTCTTTTTACCATTGACATCTGGTAGGACATTTTGAGTGGTAGTAGCACCACTAAGGGCGATAGGCACCATCCATTAACATTTGAGTGTTGGTTGGCGCACGGGCATGGGGCATTGACTCTAGTCATCAGGTTCTTCATGGGCTAGATGTTGACATCGGGAAGGACACAGGTTGCGGCTGAAGTTGTATCCAAAAAGTTCACTTCACAAGGTGGACTATATGCAGCAGGTTTAAACGTGAGCAATACCAATAATTTCTCTGAAGGCCATCGATGCCTTTCAATCCCCCGATGGTTGTTGAGAGAGATGAGAAATCTATGCTTCATAGGCTGCTGGCGTCAGTGAGCACTACTCAAAGCAGGAGGTATAAGAGGCATCATACTGTATGAGTGTGTTTCTTTCTTTACAAAGCCAATCGTAGAATTCTGAGAAGGTATCACAGAGGATCACAACGAGGGGATAGTCTGCTTTAGAGCTAGAGTAGGCTATGCCCTTGATGCGCTCTGAACCTCAGTGTGTTGAAACCGATCAAATGCCTCTCTACTGGCTAAGAGCAGAAGTTTCACTTTGGTAGCATGGACAGACGAGTTGAGGTCGGTGGCAGACTTCATCTGAGGATACAGTAGATAAAACAGGTGAACTGGGGAGTGGGGTGAGAACTCAGTAGGTTACCAATGTTACTGAATACGACAAAAGTGAAGGAAGCAGGAGCTCCTGAATAACTAACTATTAAGCAAAAAACAGGTATCTATAGGCACTCAAATGGTCCTATAAGGAGGAAAATTGCATATGTACATCCAATGGCTTTTGTCAATAGTGTTGAAATTAGCATAGAAATTTTTGATATAATAACGGAAATAATAATGTAGCTGAAATTTGCTTATGTTACATGTAACAGCTTTTGATATTTTAAGCAGATTGGAGCCAAATTCTTCTTTATTTGTAAGTGCATCACCTGCTGAACGTTCATTGCAATATATTGTTCATGTCCATGTGTGTACACACAAACATATATATATATATATATATATATATATATATATATATATATATATATATATATATATATATATATATATATATATATATATATATATATATATATATATATAGATGAATACAAATATATATATATATAAATATATATATATATGATAAACATAAATATATATAATAAACATATGTATATGTATATATATATATATATATATATATATATATATATATATATATATATATATATATATATATATATATATATATATGCCAAACACTATATATCAAACATATTGTTAATGTGTCTCAGTGTGCCTTTACAATCTTCAAATGTTTGCTATTCAGTAAATCACGTCAAGTAGTCTAAAGGCAGCATTCATTCCACTGGTGTATTTCGAATAGTTTGCAGGAAATTGGCAAGCTGAAAGATTTCTCAAAAACTCGCAGAAATAATTTTC
>NC_090725.1:308111954-308121954 GCF_036898095.1 Palaemon carinicauda | reverse complement strand
TTCTTTTTACTCATTTCATATATTAGTGTACTAGCCTTCTGGCTGGTACAGTAGTAACGTGTTTGCCTAGCATTCGCATGGCGGCAGATCGATCTCAGCCCTGGACCGTGAGTTCAACCTGTTTACTGGGGAGGCCACTGCTGTATTTGTGCACCACAGTTGGGGGTTGGGCTGGCCCAGGTACCTATTCTGGTGAGCATCTATTCTGATGAAACAGGAGCTGAATTCAGACACCTTTAACCTTTAAATTGTAGAAAAATTTAATCTGAAATGCCTCCTTTTTCCTGAGAACTAAATTGATATCTTGGAGTCTTCCAATATACAGTTCTAATGTCTCAGGAATACTTGATACTGTGTTGGTTATACAACAGATCTTCACCTGTCTCTTACAGCTGAAGATTTTTTCAAGGCTGGATGCTGACTTTGGTAGTAAAGCCTAATGCACTAAAAAAAATCTAAGATAAGTCATAAAACCCCATCAGTGGCAGGAACAGCATAAATTAGTATAATAAAGCACACAGCAGGGTAATAATTATCCAGAAACATTTCAATCCATTCTAATTTTCCTACTAATTACTTTTACATTGCCATATTTTAAAATTGAAAGCAAAATCTAATTTCACAGCTATAAAATAGTACATTATGGCTGTTGCAGTAATGTAAACATTCTTACGTTTAGCTGTATTATTATCATAATTACTAGTTTGGCTACAACCCTAGTTGGAAAAGCAGCATACTATAAGTGGAAGGGGTCCCACAGGGAAAATAGCCCAGAGAGGAAAAGAAATAAGGAAACAAATAGAACAGTCTGCCTAGTTTTATCCTCGAGCAAGAGAACTGTAAAGCAAATGAGTGGGAGACAATGATCTAATAGTACTACCCAACACTAAAGAACAATGGTTTGATTTGAGGTGTCACTCTACTAGAAGAGCTGCTTACCACAGATAAAGAGGAATGTGCAATATTCATGCAGCTATACTCGGTTCTAGCTTGGTGCATACTTGGCTAGTCCCTCTTATCTCTAAGAAATTCCTCTGCACTCATGGTGTTAACTACCGCACCGTAATTGCTCAATGGCTACTTTCCACTTAGTAAAGGTAGAAGAGATTCTTTAGCTATGGTAGGCAGCTCTTCTAGGACAATCATCTCCTAGAAAAGCTCCTTACTATAGAGGTAGTAGGTTGGCCAAGGCACCAGCCGCCCGTTGAAATACTACCGCCAGAGAGTTATGGGGTCCTTTGACTGGCCAGACAGTACTACATTGGATCCTTCTCTTTGGTTACGGTTCTTTCTCTTTGCCTACACATACGCCGAATAGTCTGGCCTATTCTTAACATATTCTCCTCTGTCCTCACACACCTGACAACACTGAGGTTACTAAACAATTCTTCTTCGCTCAAGGGGTTAACTACTGCACTGTATTTGTTCTGTGGCTACTTTCCTCTTGATAAGGGTAGAAGAGACTCTTTAGCTATGGTAAGCAGCTCTTCTAGGAGAAGGACACTCCAAAATCAAACCATTGTTCTCTAGTCTTGGGTTAGTGCCATAGCCTCTGTACCATGGTCTTCCACTATCTTGGGTTAGAGTTCTCTTGCTTGAGGGTACAATCAGGCACACTATTCTATCTGATTTCTCTTTCTCTTGTTTGGTTAAAGTTTTCATAGTTTATATAGGAAATATCTATTTTAATGTTGTTACTCTTCTAAAAATATTTTATTTTTCCTTCTTTCCTTTCCTTACTGGGCTAGTTTCCCTATTGGGGCTCCTGGGCTTATAGCGTTCTGCTTTTCCAACTAGGGTTGTAGCTTAGCAAATAATAATAATAATAATAATAATAATAATAAAAACACTCCTCTCCTAGAAGAGCTGCTTACCATAGCCGACATGCATCCTGATCAGGAATTTTACAATCTAATATATTGTTAATCATAGATTTTGATCAACTTTTTTTGCACTGCATTTTCAACCAATCAAATAAAATATGCAGCCATTTCCAGTTTATTACTAAATATAGTGAATGTTCTGTGGTGTATCCAAAATTATATCACTGACTACAAATGAGTTATAAACTAACAGATAAGAAGATCAAGCTCGATATTAATTGTCAATATTGATCTTTCATGAAATATGTCTATGAAGAATCAAGTATTTTCTATTACAAAAAAAAAAAAAAAAAAAAAAAAAAAACATTAGAATGTTAAATGTTCTCTTTATGTAATGAAATTACTCTTTCAAATTAAATATTCATAGTCATTCCTACCAGATATATAAGAGACAAAAGTGGAACCAACAAAGATGATTAACTGACAAGCCTCCACCTATAACTACAGTCGCAGCATAGATTGTCGGCAAAATAAGCCCCACCCCCTTGATGATGTCATAACCAATCATGTTGTCTCCCGCATTAACAGCGGTCACAACACATCCCCTTAAAGTGATGAAAAGTTAATATGGCTTAAAACTCATAAGGGGATGTATTGTGATCACTGCTAAAGTGGGTGACAACGTGATTGGCTATAACGTCATCAGGAGGAGTGGCTTATTTTGCCCAGAATCTTTACAGCGATTATAGACAGCAATAGAGCAAAACTGAGCGAAAGCTCTAACATAAGAAGAGACAACTTTGCCTCATTAAATTATATTATTTACCAAGTAAAAGGCCTCTTTAAGATAACAGGATCAATTTTACTATTGCTACAGTAGCTTCCCAAAAATGGAGAATTACACAGAATTGCTTGTATGTAATCCTGTCATGACTTCACAGAAATGACAATGATAGGAAAATCGGGGTTAGAGATATGTACCTAGAGCCGTATAAAGACTTATTGTTCATAGACTTCAAGACCAATTGATGCATGGTAAAAACAGGTTAGACGACGAATAATTTCTTCCATCTTGTTTAGAACACCATAGGCAAATAACCATTATTTCTGCCTTTTAGCCAAAATTTAGGTAACTCAGGGAAAAAATACACCCAATATATAAAAAAAAATATATGTTTTTCTTGATTGTCGATTAACTAATCAACAATTATGGTACAGTTTAGTCGAGAAATCAAGTACTTTTATGATTCAGAAATATTTAAATTTTTCTCAATTTTTCTACTTATTAAGCGAAAATTTTGTGTCATCCAAAAAATATATAACCATCTCTCCCTCTCTCTCATCTCTCTTTTGTAGGTATCCGAGAAACAGTCATTGACTTCACATTCCCTTATTATATGGAGAGTCTAACTCTCATCTCTCCAACGCCCAAAGAGAAGAACAGAAGTTTTGCAGTTTTTTCTCCATTTACGCCCATGGTAAGACAGAACACGCTTTATTATGCTTAGACGAGGTATAGAGGCTCTTTGTAAAAATACAATTTGAGATGGTTAATAAGAGCAAATATTGAATAAATAAAATATATAACAAGTGGCAAATAATAAAATGACTAATGTTAAGATGAATCTAATATACAAACCTACATACATGATTGAATATGACATACGGTATAAATACATACATTATATATATATATATATATATATATATATATATATATATATATATATATATATATATATATATATATATATATATATATATACATATATATATGCATATATATATATATATATATATATATATATATATATATATATATATATATATATATATATATATGTATACTGTATATATATATATATATATATATATATATATATATATATACAGTACATATATATATATATATATACATATATATATGTATACTGTATATGTATATATATATATATATATATATATATATATATATATGTATATATATATATATATTTCAATTACACATATATACTATACATACACACAAGCATACACAAACACTTATTTGTATATGTACTGTGTATATACATATTACTGTATATATAGTATGTTACAAGGTAGCTGTTAGGTACTAACAGGAAGGCGAGGTGAATGTAACTGACTTATTCAACAACATAACAAGCTTATCTACAAACGGTAAAGGGCAGCTATGGCACAAGCAGCCAACAATTAGATACATGCAACGGCGAGCTTAAACAGGTTTTTCTATTATCAATGGAGGAGAGAACGAAAGATAAAAAGAAAGCAATAGTATTACAGCATATGACAGTGTATGATATAGATGAGAGTTACATGGCTTCACCCCTAAAAAAGACATTCATGTGAAATAGAGGCCCTGTTCTGGAGAGCCAAACTATAGGTGGGTTATCTTGCAGGAGATACACAGGTTTAAGGTGATTAATGGAGACCAAGTCGTCTTGCCCACAAATGTTAATCAAAAAAAACCTTTGGCCTGCCACGGAGAACGAGAAAAGGGCCTGTATAAGGGCGTGTCAGCAGTGAATTGCAAGTACACTGAGGTGATATCTTTCGGTATATGTTGCTTCACCAGGGGCTTTTAAGTCTAGCAGCAGGAAGTAAATTTCCCCACAATGTGACGTAGGCGCTAGATATTGTTGGAGGAGGTTGCAGACGGAAAACATTCTGCAGAGACAACCAATGGGTAGCCATACACCATTTCAGCGGCCATGACCTCCAAGGCATCCTTAGGAGTGGTCCTTAATCCCAGGAAGAAACAGGGCAGCTGGGTAAACCAGTTCGAGTTATTGCAGTGGGAGATCAAAGCTGCTTTATGGGTGCAATGAAAATGATCAACTATTCCGTTAGCTGCAGGATTGTTGGCGGGTGTCTTATGTAGGGTGATGCCCAGGAGATTTGGTAATGATGTCCACAATTGAGAGGTGAAAGTGGTACCCCTGTCAGAAGTAATATCCACAGGATACCCTATCTCACAATCCACCCTGAGAGTAAAGAAGATGTACATGAGGCAGATGTTGCAGCTTGCATGGGGATGGCTTCAAGCCAATGAGTGGAGCGGTCAACGAGAGGAGCGGTCAGCAAGGGTAAACGAGTAACTATGTCCTTGGGATGTGGGTATGGGACCTACTAAGTTGATGTAGATGTGGGCTAAGGTTAAGGAAAGGTGCCCATTGCTGAATCCGTGTGTACAGTAGATGTACTTGAACATTACTATGAAGTACAGGTATGGACCCATTCCTTAGCCCCTTTAGTAATGATTTGCCAAATGAACTTCATCTTCAGTAGCTGTGCAGTAGATTGGCACGAGGTATGTGAGAGAGCATGGATGAATTCAATCACATGTCAATGCATGGGGGCAGATATCCTCGATCATGACCTGCCAGTACCGACGTCACAAAAGAGGGTGGTGATGTAGTCGTCGAGGGCAACGTCTTCCAAACAAAGGTATGTGAAGGGTGTCCTGCATACTTGGTACTCTGGTTCTTTGCATTAGGCTTTTGCCAAGGCGTTACAATGCAGTCCCAGGTAAATGTCAGCCAATGGGTTTTTGACAAGGCATCGGTAGAGATTCATTTCCTTAAGCATGTGTTGAAGAGTGCTCCCATATTCAGGCACGGTGGAGAGATGTCAGCATTAACAAGCGAGCTGGCATCACACTGTCGAGTGAAGGCATGCACCAGGGGCACGTGGTCCGTGCGAATGACGAAGGGTGTACCCTTTAAGAAGTGGCGAAAGTGATGGACAGTTAAATACACCACCAGCAATCCATGGTCGATGGTAGAGCAGCTGTATTCTGCCTTAGAAAGCTTTCTACTGAAGGAGGCCAATGACCATAAATTGGACTACTGCAGCAATAGCAATGTCACTGGTATCCATGTAGAAAAGGAGAGGGGCATGTGGAATGGGAAAATTGAGAGCAGCAGTAGTTGATAGGACATTCTTTGCATTGCAGAAGGTTGCCTCCTGAAGGGAACCCAACTTCAGTTCTTTTGGCTTGCCCTTGATGATGGCGTAGAGGATAGCAAGAATAAGATGATGACTGGTAGGAACTGGTGATAATATTTTATCTTGCATAAGAAATCTAGCAGTGCTTTGACAGTCGAGGGCGTAGGAAGTTCTGAACAGCTGATGCCTTCTCAGGGAGTGAGCGGATGCCTTCAAGAGTGATGTGCTGCTCTAAGAAAAATAATTTGTTGGCACCAAAGGTATATTTGTCATATTGAGCCACAAGGCCTTTCTGTTGCAGAGTCAAGAACGATTAAAGGGGGGCCGGGTCTTGGGGATGTCTTCTAGGTTCATGGACACCTGATAATACCCCTTCAAGGGGTTGAGAGTGGAACACCTTCACTTTGTGCAAGTTGGAGGTAACGTTATCGATTTTGGGGAGGGGTAGTGATCCACTTTTCGCTGCATGTTCAAATGCTTGTAGACCCCACAAGGGTAAAGGAAGCCATCCTTCTTCAGGAAGATGTGTAAGAGTGACAACCATGGGCTTCAGACCTTTTGGCAAAGGCCCCTTTCTTCTATTTCCGAGAATATTCGTCTTGATATGGTGATAAATACAGTGCCTTGAGGGAACCGTGGATGTTTCACGAAGTTCTGGATGGGAGACTTCTGGGTACACTTTGAGGAGGTGGGCATAACCATCCATGGTTACGTTGATGTGGAGTGCAGAGTCGGAGTGAGCGAGTTGGAGAGATGTCAACAAGTTTGAGTCTGTGTTGACTAAACGTCCATGTGCCACATCATCCAGGAGGTGGAAATTGGCGAGGAAATCCGCACCGAGTATTAGCAACATTGCGTGAGTAACGAAGAACTTCCAATGGTATTTGGCCCTCCCAAACGGTAGTACGAGTGTCTCATACCCAGAACAACTATGTTGTGTCCTGGTGAGTGATATTGGTAAATGGAAATAGCAAGCACCAGTGTCTAACGAAAACTACACACCCATACCTGCAACATTTAAAAAGCAAAGATAAGTGACAAGTGATGGCCTACTTACAAGTTTTTTGGCCACTGACAACAGTTTGCATATATCTTCGCAGCAGCCCCAAATTTGGAGTGGTAGTAGCACAACTGTGGCTGATGGACATCAGTAAGTGACTGTAAAGGTTGTTGGATGGGGCATGAGCGAGGGCAGAATATGTGAGCAGTGGGCAACTTTGTCGGTGCTTCGACATGTCACGGGGCAGGCATCTGTGTCTTACCACATTCAGGTTAGCTTTGGTCAATGTTGAATGGTTTTTCTCTTTAGCAGGATTGGAGGCATTGATGAGGATCTTGAATGTGGTGAAGTGGTTCTACGTACGGGCATTGACGTAGTTCATCGGGTCCATCATGGGAAAGATATCGAAATCGGGATGGTGATGCATACAGGTTCAGGTAGAAATCATACCTAAAGGGTATGAAGTATGTTCATTCCCCAAGGAGAGCCATCTGCGTCTGGTTGCAGGCAAGCGATACTGGTTATTTCTCTGAGGGTGAGCGAAGCCTTTTGGTCCCCCAACAGCTGTTGAGAGAGCTGAAAATGCTTGCCTATATGGGCAGCTGGCGATGGTGTGTACTGCTCCAGGAGATACGTTTTGAGGAAGTCATAGGATGTTGTGACATTCCCTCGGTCACAAAATCAATAGGAAATTTCTGGGAAAGTGTCCTTAGGGATCACTGCGAGGACATAGTCTGCTCTGCTGCTCGAGTAAGTCACGCTCTTGATGCGAAACCAAACTTCGGTGCACTGAAACCAGGCAACTGCTTCTCTGCTGGCGAAGGGTATCATTTTCATCTTTGAGACTCAAAGACTCAGGGTTGGTGAGCGCCATCGTAAACAAGATAGGGAGGTAGTAGTGGGCGAAAATGCGGGGAGGAGCTGGTCCTCCGGTGGTCACCAGGTAGCTGTTAGGCAAGGTAAATGTAATTGACTTTATTAAACAAAATAACAAGCTTATATAGAAATGGTTAAGGGCAACAATGGTACAAAGGTCTAACAATTTTCAACATGCAATGGTAACCTTAAACGGGTTTTTCTATTATCTGCATGGGAGAGAGCGAGAGATGAAAAAAAAAATAGCATTACATTGCATGAGCATGTATGAAATACCAATGTTACAAATATATATATATATATATATATATATATATATATATATATATATATATATATATATATATATATATATATATATATATATATATATATATATATATATATATATATATATATATATATATGTGTGTGTGTGTGTGTGTGTGTGTGTGTGTGTGTGTGTGTGTTTATTTATTTGTGTAAAAAATAGGATTGCACCCTCCTAATAAACATAAAATATGTACAATACTTACTCATAATCTGTAGAGAGAGAGAGAGAGAGAGAGAGAGAGAGAGAGAGAGAGAGAGAGAGAGAGAGAGAGAGAGAGAGAGAGTTCTAACAAATCCTAAATCAATTGAAAAAATTCCTATTAATTCATATTTTTCTTTAGGTATGGCTATACATCTCCGTCTCTGTCTTGATGACAGGACCATTATTCATTGTGATGAAATGGATTTTACACGAAAATCTACCTGATAAAGAGAGAGCAATAACGGTTAATTCAGTCGTCTTCACTGCGTTTGGAAGTTTATTGAAGCAAACGAATTTCATTTCATCACAGCTGAGATGTTTGAATTTCTTCTTCGTTTTCTGGTATATTTTCTGCCTCATCATAGCAGGTACTGTATCATTATTATTATTATTATTATTATTATTATTATTATTATTATTATTATTATTATTATTATTATTAAATGCTAAGCTACAACCCTAGTTGGAAAAGCAAGATGCTATAAGCCCAGGGGCCTCAACAGGGAAAGTAGCCCAGTGAGGAAAGGAAATAAGGAAATAAGGAAAAATATATTTTAGGAATAATAACAATATTCAAATAAACATTTCCTATTTAAACTATAAAAACTGTAAACAAGAATCTTTTAATGTATTCAGATTGTGCATAGATAAGAACATTATTAGTTTTCAAAATTATTTGTTGAGGACAAACATACAGTTGGATACAGGTATCCCTGGCACATCTCGTTTTGAAATACACCCTGACACACCGTTAATGAGCATTTGCGCTCACTTATAGAGTGCTCTTTTAGGTCGGAAAATTTCCCTACTAGCTGATAGATTGCAAGCATTTTGTCAGAATACTATCGTTATTTTCAAATAATTACCAAGTAATGTGAGTCGAAACTTATTAACTAACTTAAATTTCTCTCTCAGATATATGTTTTGTCAATAAATAATGGTAACAAATAGAGATTATAAAGTATTGTGATGGAAAGTCTAAATTTAATAACAACAATAACAGAAATCAACGACAGGAGCTTGTTTTCGGATACACGCTGCATAGTTTTTTAGCTTTTCCAATTTTTCAACAGACATTGGGATAAATTACACTAAGCATAAGAAAAATATGTTATTATATACTTTCTTTTCATACCAGAATCTATTACAACCATGGAATTAATGAATAGTTACTTCCAAGTAAAAGCATTAATTTTCATAGAGGTATTAGCTTCTTTCACTTTATCAGATAAATATTACGTTCAAAAATAGAGATACCCTTAGAATAGTAATAATAATAATAATAATAATAATAATAATAATAATAATAATAATAATAATAATAATAATAATAATAATAGAACAGGACAAAACAACCCATGTCACAAAGACACTTATTTCAACAAATATCCATAAACCTTTTTTTATGAACATTATTATTATTATTATTATCATTATTATTATTATTATTATTATTATTATTATTATTATTATTATTATTATTATTATTATTGAATCTACAAACCTAGTTGGAAAAGCAAGATGCTATAAGCCCAAGATCTCCAACAGGGAAAAATATCCCAGTGAGGAAAGGAATAGGAAATAAATAAAACTACAAGACAAGTACTGAACAATTAGATTTCAATGTTTTAAGAACAGTAATAACATTTAAATAAAATCTTTACATATAACCATAGAAATAAAAAAACCAAGAGAAGGAAAAAGAACATAGAATAATGTGATTGATTAAGTTAATTTTTTTTTTCACTTAATGAGTGAAAAACATAAACTGTGATTTTTTATAGCGTTATATTCAGGTGTGCTGACGGCGACACTAATTAT
>NC_090725.1:308104454-308106954 GCF_036898095.1 Palaemon carinicauda | reverse complement strand
AGAGGAACGGAACCAACCTTGCAGAAACCGAATAGCATCAACAGAAACAAAACAAAGCAAAGAATGGTATGACAGATATAACCGAGTGGAGGAAGTTTGAGTGTTTAACGAAGCAACTAGTCTTTTTATCATTATTGAGACTAGAATATCTGCCATAACCTTCTTCGTTATGTTTTAAATCTGTTGATGCACCCTGTCACACCTCTACTGTGAGTAACCAAACAGATAGTGAAGGGGAGAGATGGCAGAGGTGGCGGGTGGGTCTACAAACAGTAACTCATAGCTTAGTACTGGTGTGGCAGGCTGTTCTGCCTCAGATCAAGGTATGAAAGAAATTCCTGTGTCCTACTGTATATTTATTTTGATATAATCATCATCTCACATATCTTTAATATTCACATGAGCCCATATACTCTATATCTTCATTGAACTTTAGGTTACTTCTTTTATATCTTTTTAATACTTTCAATAATTCTAACATAATGGTATATTTAGACTTTCCCGCAATGGTCGACAGAGAGTGGACCTAATCTTTTTCAGGAATCAAGGTAAATACATGTATATATATATATATATATATATATATATATATATATATATATATATATATATATATATATATATATCCAAACTTTAGGTGCGCTTTCAACTTTGATAAAATTTATATATAGAGTCAATTCCATTAACATATAACTTTACAGGAATATGTCAGTGTGTTAGCTAATGAAATAAAACTAATATTGTGGCTACAGTTGTAGCAATATAAATAAATTTTATACATATAAGAGTAATTATTTTTTGCTTTCCCTCTCTGAGTGGGGATACCATAACGGAGTGAAAGGGTTTATGCACCGCCATGCTCACCAAAGCTGCACTAGTCAGGGCCACCCATACTAGGCTGGTTTCTGTGGCCAGATCGGTAATGTCTCTGCCTGGTGTTTCCCAGTCGGGGGTTCGAGTCCCGCTCAGATTCGTTAGTGCCATTAGTGTCTGCAACCTTACCATCCTTGTGAGCTAATGTTGGGGGTTTGGGGGAGCCTATAGGTCTATCTGCTGAGTCATCAGCAGCCACTGCCAGGCCCTCCCTAGTCCTAGCTTGGGTGGAGAGGAGGCTTGGGTGCTGATCATATAATATATGATCAGTCTAGGGCATTGTCCTGATTGCTAGGGCAAAGTCACTGTCCCTTGCCTCTGCCATTCATAAGCGATATTTAAAACTTTAAACTATCATCAATCCGCAGTGGTCAGCGTGGTGATGAAAATGGCCAAATCTAAAACATGAATCAGGACACGTCTGAGCCCTTTGTCCCAGTGGACTAGAAACGGCTTCATTTGTTGTTGTTGTTATTTGCTTTAATAGGCTTTAATATTTCCTTATTAAATACAGTATAGTCATAGCAAAGTTTCTGGCCAAAATAAGCCCTACCCCTTAATGATGTCTTAGCGAATCACATTGTCTCCCATGTTACCAACGGACATCCCCTTATAATTACTTTAAGAGGATGTATTATGACCGTTATTGACGCACGGGACAACATGATTGTCTATGACGTCATCAGGGGTGGGGCTTATTTCGCCTGGAATCTCAGCGGCGTCTATAGGTTGCGTTCGATATGCCTTTTGTCCCTAACATAATATGCAGACTCGAGAATAGTAACTATGAATATATCTTGTTTTTCCAGGCTATCCTATATGGTAGAGGGCGGATTAATTTTGAAATGGGAACATGATGAATTTCAGAAACTGGCGAGAATAAAAATAATAAATGAACAAAAAGGACCACGAGCCTTTACAATCAACCAATTACAGGTATGGTTTTTCTTTGAACTTTATACCTTGAAATATTAGTACTATCTTATCTGTATTAGCTTCTATTCCTTATATCTGTATTGTCTTATATTCCTTATATCTGTTCGGCATCAATGTCCTTTTTAGTCAGGATGCCAGAAAATCTTAAATCAATCAATCAATCCTTATATCTGTATTAACTTATATATCTTATATATTCCTTATATCCAGGGAATTTAGCCTTCTGGAAGGTCATGAATATTCCAGAGGCTGTCTTAGGAGAGAGGTTCCAGTGATTAGAGCCATAAGAAAGTGTTGTAAACTTTGTAGAGACTGCCCAAGTGGTGTTATAGTCAGTGATTTTTTTAAAAGTTATCAAATTTTGAAACAAATAAGATAATTTCGATCTTGATTTCTTTTCAGGCTGCCTTCTATATCTTGATTATCGGATATGCAGCAGCATCCCTTGCTTGGGCCATCGAGTTAACTGCATTTTATGTGCAAACAATGAAATCATAAATGAATTACATTATTTTGTGAAGCGTCATGAGACCATTTCAAGCTAATTTCTCATTGTTATGTATAATATGTTTTAGTCAAGTACACTAATTATTTAATTGTTTGATTAAATATATTACATTATTTTATAAAGTGTTATCAGACCATTTCATTTCAAATTTTCATTATTATTATAATTAAATCTTTGCCAAAA
>NC_090725.1:308094454-308099454 GCF_036898095.1 Palaemon carinicauda | reverse complement strand
TCCGGTACCGAATCCAGAATCCAGATCCGGTACGGGATCATCTCCAAAAGTTAAGGGAGTCGTCCATGGCCTAAGAGTCCGGATCCGGTATCGAATCCAGAATCCAGATCCGGTACGGGATCATCTCCAAAAGTTAAGGGGGTCGTCCATGGCCTAAGATCTATCTGTGGTGAATATTTCGTAAATATCAGTCAGTTTATTTACGAAAAATTCAAATCCGGATCTAAAATCCAGATCCAAATCACCTCCAAAATTTAATGAGGTCGTCCAAGACCTAAGATCTATCTGTGGTGAAAGATTCGTACGAATCCGTTGAGTAGTTTTGACGTAATCCTGTCCACAGACACACATACACAAATAATTAAATAAACCGACTTGAAAATATAACTTCCTCAGCAAAAGTAAAAATATGGATCATAGGAACAGCTTCCTGGAAAGAATCAAATAATAACCTAAATTTTCGTAGAACAGACATTTACAACCTGATCAGTGGTACTGAACTGGTAGAAAACTAGAGAACGTCGTAGTGTTTCTTATATTAGAAAGTCTAGATGCTATTATCATTAATGTTACTGTTATTGCTGTTTGTTATAAGGGAAATTAATCAATGAATTTACCTGATTTATTAGGTTCTTGATGGTATTAACTAAAGCTTAAGAGTTCGGACGACAAAATCGAAAAAGGAAGGGGAACAGAATTATAGTGAAAGAATTAATTCAAATTGTTGACTTGTTTTCCTGTTGTAAATGTATCATTATTCTGTTGAGAAAAGTATAGCAACATGGTGGTATATAAGATTAAACTTCACAGGTTGTCTTTTCAATATGAGATGGTAAATGGAATAGGATTGTCTGAAATCACACTTAGAGAGAATATCCTGAATAAAATCGAAATATACATAACTTTACAAGATCAAACTTCACAAGTTTTTCTTACAATATGAGCTGGAAAATGGAATAGAATTGCGTGAGATCCCACTTCCAAAGAATATCCTGAGAAAAAACAAAACATAGATAACAGTAAAGAAGAATTGAATACACACCACTAAACAGGTGATGAAACTGAATATACTATATCAAATAGCAACACTGCTGAAATGGGAATGTATAGTCATACACATGTATTTAAAGCCTATCAGGGAATTACTCTACATTCACTAAACAAAAATTCAATTCTTCCAATCATTTATGTTGTTCAAGTTGAATAAGGAAACATAACACGGAAAAAATATACCATGTAGAATTATATTACAATAATGGAAAAAAAAATATTGAAAATTTATTACAATTAAATGAAACTGTCTCTTCTTATGAAAATTTCATAAAAAAAAAAATCTCAACATACAGATATACAAACATGAAAATAGAAAGAAAATGTGTATTACAAATTTTCATGCACGTCATATTTTGCTATGAAAATCAATATTCCTTCTTACTTGTCCAATCATACCAAATCCAATAATTGATCTCTCTTCTGATGTCATTTCAATCAACTGATATTCCAGAACTTTACAGTTCTTCATTCACTCAATTCAGTTCATGGAAAAACTAATAATTAATCTCTCCTCTGATGCCATTTTACTCAACCAATATTCCAGAACTTTACAATTCTTCATTCACACAATTCAGTTCATGGAAAAACTAATCATTAATCTCTCTTCTGATGTCATTTCACTCAACTGATATCCCAGAAATGTACAGTTCTTCCTTCACACAATTCAGTTCATGGAGAAACTAATCATTAATCTCTCTTCTCATGTCATTTCACTCAACTGATATTCCAGAAATGTACAGTTCTTCCTTCACACAATTCAGTTCATGGAAAAACTAATAATTAATCTCTCTTCTGATGTCATTTTATTCAACTGACATTCCAGAAGTTTACAGTTCTTTATTCACACAATTCAATTAATACCAAAACCAATAATTAATCTCTCTTCTCATGTCATTTTACTCAACTGATATTCCAGAACTTTAGAGTTCTTCATTCACACAATTCAGTTCATACCAAAACCTCTAATTAATCTCTCTTCTGAGGTCATTTTACTCAACTGATATTCCAGAACGTTACAGTTCTTTATTCACACAATTCAGTTTATGGTAAAACTAATAATTAATCTCTCTACTAATGCCATTTCACTCAGCCAATAGTCCAGAACTTTGCAGTTCTTTATTCACACAATTTTGCTCAAAGGAGATCTTTTCATTTCAACTTTTGCCCTGACTGATGCGCCACTCATCCCCCAATTTCAGAGCAGACATGGAGCACAGATCACTAGATCGTCCAGAAGTTCTGGATGCTCGCGCTCGCCTGGTCTGGATGTGGTCGCAAGGAATGTCAGCCCAGAGAATCTCTTATGAAACTGGGTTCAGTACAACAACAGTTTACAGATGGATTCGGAGATGGCAAGAAGAGGGGAATCTTTACAGTAAAGCAGGCAGTGGGAGACCTCGTAAAAATTACATCAAGCAAACTGTTGATACGATACAAAAGTCTGCAGCTGAATAGTCGCTCTTGTGTGAAACAAGAGATGTAATAGATACTGTAATTAGTCATTGCTTAGCATAAACAAACCTAATTATATAAAAAAAAATAAAATTCCGTTTTTAATGTTCCCAGGGATTTGCAACATCTCATCCTAGTCAAGTCTATTGAAATATAATCATATTTGAATGAATCTACTTTCGACGTTTAATTCATAACCTTCTGGGAATATCGTATAATTTTCTTTGTCAAATGAAGTACTAAAAATTTATTTCCCCATTGCCACACATGCGGCGAATATGAGACCGTCTCATACTGTGCACCATGCTTATAACTATGAGGTGTATGATGTGTAGTCTAGCATTAATGCATTCGAGTAACTCCTTTTGTTTTAGTAAAAAGTACTTCTGATAAATATAGACACACTGTAGCTACACATCAATACTACGATTACAAGGTCTGCCACAGCTAACACTTATCAAATTGGAATAAGAATGACCAAAGTACGAATAGTTACTTTGGAGGTTTATGTTCTGACTGATATTTGATAGCAATGAAAATAATAATGATGATAATGATTCTGCGGCATATTCAGTTGCACTCCCATTGTTCTAAGTATTTCAATGACCCCCAAATTGAAGAGGGAAAAATCATAATAATATAAACATAAAATGATAAATGTAAAAAACCATATTGTACAGACTCATTATATAAGGCATGAAGTGTGGTAATTCCAGTAAATTTGAATAGCAATGGAAACCAACTAAAATAATGGGAAGATGGCTCAATACACTGGGCACACTATTCTATCTTATTTCTCTTCCTCTTGTTTTTTTTTATAGTTCATATATGACCCATTCATTTTAATGTTACCATTCTTAAATTAGTTTACTTTAATTGTTTATCACTTCTCCAGTAGTTTCTTTATTTCTTTGCTTCCTTTCTTCACTAGGCTATTTTCCCTGTTGGAGCCCTTGGGCTTATAGCATTCTGCTTTTCCAACTATGGTTGTAACCTAACTAATAATAATAATAATAATAATAATAATAATAATAATAATAATAATAATAATAATAATAATAGAACCAACAATTACTTTACTGAATGACAATTTCTCATACTAAGTTGAAAACCAAACCACTTCCCACCAGACAGAAATTTTGTGAACCTGCCTGATATTCTGACAGTTTCCTACATTTCTAAATAGTTGGAATACTTCATACAGCCAGAGCATCTAAAGTTATAATTGATAGTCTCCCCTTAAAACATACCTGATAAAATTTGCCCTTTATTCAAACTACTAAAATTTCAAATAACCTCTACAAATCAAATAAAGAAAAGTTCATTGAAGGTTTTTTGGTCTCCAAACAGATGCGTGCTAGTAATGTTTCCTAAATTATTATTATTATAATCACTTGCTAAGCTACAACCCTAGTTGGAAAAGAAGGACGCTATAAACACAAGGGCTCCAACAGGGAAAGTAGCCCAGTGAGGAAGGAAACATGGAAAAATAAAATATCTTAAGAACAGTATTATTAAAATAGATATTTCCTAAATAAACTAAGAAAACTTTAACAAAACAAGAGGGAGAGAAATTAGATAGAATAGTGTGCCCGAGTGTACCCTCAAGCAAGAGAACTCTAATCCAAGACAGTGTTAGATCATGGTACATATGGTTTAATTTTGGAGTGTCCTTCTCCTAGAAGAGCGGCTTACCATAGCTAAAGAGTCTCTTCTACCCTTACCAAGAGGAAAGTGACCACTGAATAATTACAGTGCAGTACTTAAACTCTTGGGTGAAGAAGAATTGTTTGATAATCACAGTGTTATCAGTTGTTTGAGGACAGAGGACAATCTGTAAAGAAAAGGCTTTTATTCGGTGTATGTGTAGGCAAAGGCAAAATGAATCGTAATCCAGTTAAATTACTACAACTCTTTCCTCATAGAGTTTTACCTCGTAATTGATTTATTTTTTATTCCTTATATTTACTATATTTTCATTTTTACTTTTTTAGCATTTCTATAGATAAATTTTATACAAGAATTTAATTAGACCAGCTATATTAAGAGTCAAGTTGGGGTAGTAAATCTCATCCTTTTAATAATAGTAATCTCTATGGAATATCAACATCTCCACTGAGGAATAGGTATTATGTTACCTTATATTCCAAAGAACTTATTCCTTCTTTGATACCCTACCTAACGTTTCAGAGAAATTACGTCTTTATCTAGCAGTTACAAAATAACCACTCTATATTCAACTTAGTCAGACACATATCATTAGCTATCATAACATTTATCTCAACTATTGAGATATAAATCACAATATATATTTGGTGACGGTGAGTCTTTGATACATTAGAATTGCCTTTCCCATTTACTATTCTTAAACTTTCCCATTTACTATTCTTAACCTTTCCCATTAACTATTCTTATTTGATCATAAGTCAATTTGTATAATTCAAAATGCTGCTTTGTAATAAGGTCTATCAGCATTGAGTTTTACATTGATTTCA
>NC_090725.1:308071954-308084454 GCF_036898095.1 Palaemon carinicauda | reverse complement strand
TCTACCAAAAAGACTCCAGCCTGTGGGCATTTCCCATTCCCATGGTCTCTAAAGGTTACAGTGTCGGACGGCCCACAGGTACTACCAGCACCTTCAAAATTCAAATAATGCCATGCAGGGACTTCCTTCCTAACATTGCATACATAGCAACATAAAGGGGGTAAAAGATACTTGAAAATTGATATCCAGAAGAGGCATTGCAAAATCTCATTATCAAAAGAGGACATAGAAAAGCCAGCTATCATTACAACCTTCAGTGCATACACTTTTAATTAATGTTTTATTGGCCTTTGAAACCCATGTGGCCCCAATCAAAGCCTTATGGAAGACATACTCGAAGAATTTTGCCGTTTTGAAGTTAACATCTACAACATCATGATTTTCATTCCCAACTATATACACACCCTCAAGGACGTAAAACAAGTTCATAAGAAGGTCAGATAAATCGGGTTTGTTGTCTGACAAGATAAGTGTGAGAGAGGGGAAAATAATATAAAATATCTCGGGCATGGAATAAGTCCTGAGGCCTGAAAGTGTTCAAGCACACATAACAAAGATCTATACCGTTGAGGATTTCCCATTGCCACTAAACATTGAAGCGCTGCAAGAGGTTCATGGTATGATCAACTACTATCAACATTTTGTAATAATCCTGTTTAGAATTATGTCTCCCTTCTATGAATGCTTAAAAAGATAACAAACATTATGCAGGTCAGATAAGCAAGAAACAGCATTTCAAGAAATCAAGAAAGCCCTTAGCTCTCCTCAAACACTAGTATTTCCTCTCTCTAAATGGTCCCTTACAATGACTATAGACGCAAGAAGCACAGCAATGGATGCAGTACTCGAGCAAGATACAGAAAAATTTAGCTAACCTCTAGCATATTTTAGTAATTAACTATCTCTAGCAGGCCACAGAGCCATTTAGAATTTCAGACATATGTTTGAGGGAGAAAATTTCGTGTTGCAAATGGACCATTAGCCCTAGATCCATGCCTTCAGAAAAAAAAGGCACATTGCTGGTCACCACGCCAGCAACAGCAGTTATCAATGATCGCCACATACTCCTTCACCATTAGGTATCTGAAGGGTTCTTTCAACAAGGTCGCATGATGACCTTGTCAGCAATGTTTGAATAGCCTCCAAATTGGGATATCATTCCACGGGATATCAAAAAACCAGAAGGACGACGAACACCTACTGCACTTCCAGCAAGAAAGTTCCGCTCTGTCGAGCAGGAATTTCATCATAGGTTTACAAAGATATCCAATCCCAGCAAGGCTAGTACCAGACGTCCTCACACCTATCTACCAGTGGTTTTGAAGGGAAAGAAATGGGCTTGCAAATAACTTCCATGTCAGACATCCAAAATTACAAGGCACACAGAATCCGGGATAGGAGAATTCGTGACAACCGATCGCTGCCTCGATCACATTCAAATCTACAATGTGGGACCCCTACTCCCATCTGAGGGATAAAGATACCTTTTTACCTTCAATCAATCGGATTACCGTATGGCCTGAAGCAACACCTGTCAAAATAATAAAAAGCTGTGCAAAATCCCAAGTATATAAACAATGATAGGAGGGTAACAATACAAAAGCCAACGGCATAGTCGAGCATTCCAATAGCTCCTTTGAAGCATTGCACACACCAAATGTTAGGATGGAAAGTGGATTAAAAGAATTTACAGGGATCACATTAGGACTTAGAACAGCCCCACAAACAGTCTTCAACACTTTGCAGGTGAACGCACTCTACAGATAATCATTAGCAATACCCGCAGCCATATTCCAGGATGCAAATGAACCAAACATCCCTTCTGGCATCCGTAAAGTAATAGAAGAAACTCTTCTAGCAAAAAGACAAGAAACCCCATGTCCTGCAAAACTAGAACGTACCAAATATGTATTCATCAGAACAAATTCAAATTCGCAGTGTCAGTGGAAGGTATAACTGCCTGGGTATCGGTAGACAGGATACATGCCTTAGGACGGTTCAGTCACCCATGCCTCTTTACGCAGGGGAGGAGTATTTATAAAAACCATTTACCCAACGCGTATTCGATTTTCTGGTTACAAAATCCCGACCTCCAGTGGACGGCAACAAACTCAAGACGACGCCGAAGATACTTTTGTATATTCCAGGAACGACGGTACTCTCTTTAAAACAGAAACTAACATTTAACTAATGATGAATATTGTAAGCTTTCAATTCAGATGTTTCAAAAGGTTTCGTTCCTATAAATGAATATTTCAAGCATTTATCGGGTTTGCAGAAACACAAGTGGATTGAAATTGTGTAACTTTTTGGATGTAAATATTTTCTGTATGGTACCTTTCTGCTATAAGATTGACTCTGAAGGAATATGAGAAAAAAGGACAGTTATTTTAGTAGGAATTGTCTTTTAATTGGAAAAATGTTTTGGATCTGTTTTAATGTTTCGTAAGATCGGCTCTGAAGGATAGTCAGAAAAAAAGACATTTTTATGGAATGTCCTAGCCAAATAAATCCTTAGAAAAATAAAGATATAGAGTATCAAGCACAGTCTAGCAGAAATCAATTTGATATAAAAAGGTTACTTGAAATTATTACGTCAAACGTTATCTTTCTATTTTTCAGCCTGTGCTTGTACTAAATTGATGCAACTAAAGGACTTTTAATTTTCTCTCTTATCCCTTTTCTCCTCCAGGGGCTCGAGAAGAAGTAATTGATTTCTCCTATCCACACTACATTGAAAGTCTAACACTGATCTCTCGAACACCAAGAGAGAAAAATCGAACGTTTGCCGCTTTTTCTCCCTTCACGCCTCTAGTAAGATACAAGTTTGCTCATTGTTACAAAATAAAAACATTAAATTACTCACGCAAATTTGTGATCATGGACATTTATTTAAGATTATTATAAGTTTTATGCAGTTTAAATCAACCTCTTTGGATTGTGTCTTCTAAATTATTTTTTTTTTCTCTGCAAGAAGAGCTAGTGGCCCTTGATATAACAACATTATAGTGTGCTTAAAGAGAAATATTAATTCAGTCAGTACCCGCATCCCAGTTTTAGGAGACAATATTTTTTTAAGAATCAAATCTTCAATTTTCCAAGTACTGTATTTCAGTCGATCATTTTAAGCTCTTCTTTCTTATAAATTGAGTAATTATAATTCTACAACAGTTTTATATTGTTCTCTGAGGAGTAATGTTTCAATATTGGACTATTTCAAGTAAAAGCTATATTTCTAATGTAACAAATGTATATACATAATCATTAGTATTATTAATATCAAACTACCTGCAACGTCTCTTTCAGGTTTGGTTTTGTATTGTAGCCACATTTTTACTGATGGGTCCCTTTCTGACCTTTGAGAGTTGGGTCATAAAGAAATACCAACCGAATCACCAAGTGCTCGACTCAATAGAAGACTTCATGTTGAATTTATTTGGAAGCTTACTCAAGCAAGAAAACCTAATTAACTCTCAATACTGGCCCCACAAACTCGCCTTTTTCTTTTGGTACCTGTTTTGCCTCATTATTTCAGGTGAATAGAAAATGGAAATTGTAGAGTAGAAATGTTATTGCAATAATGATCTGCATAATGAACAGTTTTAGAATCATATACATGGTAAAGTTATCCTGTTTCTAAATTTCAATTCGGACCATCCTTTCATAAGCGTCTTTTTTTAGCTATGGAAAATATAACTTCAAAGTACAAGTACATGTCAAGGTGAAAGTGAACTTTAAACTTGAAATAAATAATGAAGAGGATAACTGCCATAAGCTTCCTTGGTGAAATTATATGATGACTGAATAAAATAAGAGTGATAAAATCCATGAAAAGTTACCATGCATAAAATGTTGGACTGGAAAAAAAATCGCGGGACGATATTGGAAAGTAATTGATAAATATCAAGGAAAAGGATCACAAATTCTTGTGCAAAGTCTTACCAATTCATTAAGATTATTGAGTAGAGTATAAAACTGACCAAGTAAATGTATAGCCAAAGGAGTGATATGACTTTAAATAATAGCAAAACTAACGCCAGATTTTTTACATCCACCAATCATATCTAAAAAAAAAAAGATCTATTGAAAAGAAATATGCCCCTCCTTATACTGTATGTTCTGCTTAATGTTAATACATAGTTTCTTCTCCCTTTCACTATGGTTCCTTGTACGATATTATTAACTTCGACAACTTCGTTGCAGACGTTATGTTTTGATAGGCATGTATTTGTTTGTATGTCTGTCTGTGTGTTTGTGATTCACATAACTCAAGACTTGTTTGACCGAATCTGGTGACATTCGGTGGGATGATTGGCCATGATCCAAGGACAATTTGATTGGATATTGAGAATGATTAGGTCAAAGGTCAAGGTCAATGTAACGTAAAGATAAAAAACGTCTTTTTGCTATATCGTTGTCAATATCTATCTGATTTGCATGAACCTAGTATCAAAATGTGCATAATTCAATTGCCCATCTTGTGATACACAACATGATATAGACGAAGGAATGCACTCTACCAAGTGCCCATTCTAGTATTTTCTATATTCTTGTCTTTTCTCTGAATTATATTTTCTATTCCCAGTCCTCTACTCAGGAATGCTAACGGCAACGCTCATCATTCCATCTTTTGAGAAGCCAATAAATTCTCTGACAGATCTTCCTATGGCTATAAAGGACGGGTTCACTATCGTTGTAACAGACGATACCAGTGATGAATACATGTTTAAGGTTAGTATTGTATTCTAGTAATAAAGTTATGGGGTCATTTGACTGGCCAGAGTGTACTACATCGGATCCTTCTCTCCGGTTACGGAGAGAAGGATCCGATGTATTCTTTACATACTCTCCTCTGTCCTCATACAGCTGACAACACTGAGATTACCAAACAATTCTTCTGCACCTAGGGGGTTAGTGCACTATTATTGTTCAGTGGCCACTTTCCTCTTTGTAAGGGTAGAAGTGACTTTAGCTATAGTAAGCAGCTCTTCTAGGAGAAGGACACTCCAAATTCAAACCATTATTCTCTATCCTTTGATAGTGTCATAGCCTCTGTACCATGGTCTTCCATTGTCTTAGGTTAGAGCTCTCTTGCTTGAAGGTACACTCGGGCAAACTATTGTATATTTTTTCTCTTCCTCTTGTTTTGTTAAAGTTCTAATAGTTTATAAATATCTATTTTAATGTTACTGTTCTTTAAATATTTCATTTCTCCTTGTTTCCTCTTCTCAATGGGCTATTTTCCCTATTGGAGCCCCTAGGCTTATAGTATCCTGCTTTTCCAACTAGGGTTATAGCTGTAATAATAATAATAATATGATGATGACTGACGCCCTGATTTAGACAACCCCAACAATGAAGAGGACCTGGGGGGTGGCTTGAGCTACCCCAACAACATCGTCCATGCCCTACAAGTCCTTAAGGAGAGGGACTTAAAGAAGAGGATGAGGACCATCTTGAGGAAGCTGGTCACCCTTAATGGCGGGAATCTGCGGATCCCAGAGGCCCACCAGGAATACATCAACATCATCAGCTACGTCCCTACGCCAGCACAGGAGCAGATCCTTAAGATGGGACTCAACTCTCACTTTATCACCCAACCTAGACCAACCGACAAGTGCCTGAAGATAGTATTACTCCTAAACTCCATCCTCAACCTTCAAGAACGTGGTGCACTGCGGACGACTGATGCCCTTCAGCCGCTTCTGCTCGCTGAGGCCCTTACTAATAGGGGCAGGTACAGCAGCGGCATCGTTTCTAAGGAGATGAGAGCTGCTGCTAAAGAGCTTAAATAAGTTGCTGGTGTCACCGTCCAACAGGCCGACAAGACAGCTGCTTTTGTGCTCATCAACATCAAAGAGTACTACGAGAAAGTGGACGCCATCCTCGCTGACCTGACTAAATTCGAGCGGCTCACGAGCATCCTGTGGAAGACATCGAGAGGGAGGCAAATCGCACCATTGAGGCCATTAACGCTGCAACCACTGCCGTACATCTACCCATGATTTCGGGGGATTTTGGACCTGGTTACCTCTACGGCAATGTAAAGACTCACAAACAAGGCAACCCACTTCGACCAATCATTAGTCAATGCCCTACGCCGACATACCAGCTGGCCAAGAGGCTGAATGCGATTCTGACCCCATATGTCCCCGACGGCTACTGTGTGGCCTCCTCTGCCGAATTCCTAGAGAGGATCAAGGACATCCGTGGAGAGGGGGTCATAGCATCGATGGACATCGAGTCTCTGTTCACCAATGTCCCTGTTGATGAAACCATTGATCTTATCACTGATAGAGTCTACAGGGACGAGAAGACACCGGAATTGAACATCCTGACCCTCCTTGCCATCTGCACTAAGAGGGCCCCCTTTACTACTACTCACCATGGGCACATGCACCTACAGAAGGATGGCGTGGCGATGGGCTCGCCCTTGGGCGTGCTCTTTGCCAACTTTTACATGGGAGTAGTAGAGGAGAGGGTCTTCTCCCAAGTCGAGTGCCCCCTCGCTTACTTTCGTTACATTGATGATACCTTTGTCAAAGCTACTTCTACCGAAGCAATTGAGAACTTAAGTTGGACCTTCGAGGACAAAAGCGCCCTCCACTTCACCCTCGAAAACAGCGTGGACAACAGCTTCCCGTTCCTGGACGTCTTGATTTCTTCTACCAACAAGGGATTTCACACCACTGTCTATACCAAGCCTACAAATCTCGGCATGTGTTTGAATGGCGAGAGTGAATGCCCTGCCCACTACAAGGCCTCGACCATCAAGGCCTTTGTACGCAGGGCCTTGTCACACTGCTCATCATGGACAGACACCCACAAGAAGCTGGAAAGGACCACACAGGTCCTCATCAATAATGGCTATACCAACAAGCAAGTCCAGCCTGAAGTGAGGGCAGCTATTGACAAGTGGTATGGGTCCTCTGCGGTAGAAGGGTCCGACAGCGCCAGCCAGGAGTCCGACAACACCAGAGATAGGTCCGACACCTCCACCAATGGATCTAGTGATATTAAACTATACTACAGAGGCTTCATGCACGCAGAATATCAGCGGGATGAGAAGGCCATCAAAGAAATCATCACCAACAACATGTCACCTACCGACGAGACCACGAAAGTGAAATTTATCATCTACTATCAGACTGCTAAGACTCGCAGTTTGATTATGAAGAATAATCCAGCGCCCCCTGATAACGACCCTCTGAAGAAGACGATTGTAGTCTACTCCTATCAATGCCCAGTCCGAGGATGTATGACTACAATGAAGCTTTCAAAGAGGATTTCGTGTCACGTCCAACAAGGTGCTATAAGGAATCATGCCCTACAGCGACATAACACCCAAATTAGTCGACCAGACATCGTCGCTAATACCAAGATTATCAGCAGCGCCCCGGACAGCAAGCGCTTACGAATATTGGAAGCCCTATTCATCCAGAAAGAGAAACCTGTATTGAATATAACTCAAGAGATGTTTCTCCTGCCATCATGTTGTCGCATCAACGCTAGGAATCAAGAACAGGACCCCCAGAATGATGACAATCCCGATCCTGACACTCCTACAAATGAAGAAATCGTCCGGCCGAGCTCTGATTTTGGCGGCGAGCAAGGTCCGGAATCCCAATCTGCTTAGCGTGAGAGGAGCTTGCCTGACTTTTTGGCTGTCTCGGCACACATCCTGACCAATTAGAATTCAGGATCCCTTTCCATCTCTCAGCCCGGGAGACCAAGCCGAGCTCGTCGTACCTCAGCCACCCAAGCCTATAACCTCCGCTCGGCCAATCAAAATTCGAGGCCCCTTTCTACGAACCAGCGCCGGGATATACAAGGCCCCTGATCTAGCCACAGCCTCACTTCTCGCCTGAAGACAGAGCAAGCAGTTCCGAAACGCGTCGCGATCTACTCCTGGCTTTGTCTATTATATTTTTCGAGTATTTCTTGTACTTGTGGTAAATACTTCGAGTCTTACCCTGAACTGTATTTTTCACCTACCTGATGAACTTCGCCAACTTGCTAGCTGAATGTAGCAACCCAGAAAAGAGAATTGTCGGTAAAATTGAGAAATTGGACAAGAAATTGAATTCTGCCGATGCAGCAATGATATTCAACTCTACTTGTTTGAAGGAGGGTATCCTACCGAGATGATAATAATAATAATAATAATAATAATAATAATAATAATAATAATAATAATAATAATAATAATAATAATAGTAGTAGTAGTAGTAGTAGTAGTAGTAGTAGTAGTAGTAGTAGTAGTAGTAGTAGTAGTAGTAGTAGTAGTAGTAGTAATAACAATAATAATATCACTCTGGAATTCATAAAGTTCTCATTTCGATATATATTTCCTTGTTGAACTTTTATCATCCTCCTCAATATGACGAGTGACAACCTTAACGTTTGATCTTCCATTAAAACTCCTTTCTTTTTTATATGAGTATATGTTTGACTAATTTTTTTTTTTGGGGGGTGGGTGGGTGAAGGCTGAGTTAGTACTTATAAATAATACTAACTTGGTGTACCTCATGTTATTTTTTAATCAAATTTGATTTTTCATGGTACATTACATAATAATTTTCATTAAACGCACGCTTTGAACATTTTACTCATGTTATATACTATATCTATGAAAGATATATACTACAAGAAACATTTATTATTATTATTATTATTATTATTATTATTATTATTATTATTATTATTATTATTATTATTATTATTATTATTATTATCATTGTTGTTGTTTTTGTTGTTGTTGTTGTTGTTATTAATTGCTAAGCTACAACCATAGTTGGAAAATCAAGCTGCTACGTGCCCAGGGGCTACAAAAAGGAAAACAGCCCAGTGAGGATAGGAAACAAGGAAAAACAAAATATTTCAAGAACTGTGACAACATCAAAATGTATATTTCCCATATGAACTACAAACACTTCAACAAAACAAAAGGAAGAAAATTAAGATAGAAGAGCGTGCCGAATGCACCCTCAAGCAAAAGAACTATGTCCCATGTTCACGGATAATGAGACATCAGAACATGGGTTTTTTCATTTTATTACAAAAGGTTCGTAAGTACACTGTACGCAGCTAACACTCTCTCAGGTGAGAGCCTTGTCTACTCGAGAGCACAAAGGCAACTAACTATCCCTCGCTATCAAAATGCAATCTTGCTACAACAACATGCTAAATAGTTAGGATTTGTGGAATTCTCATGATTATAGAGTACATTTACCTTGAGGTAAACACATATCTTCATATAAGTATTAGGACAACTATAACCCAAGACAGTTGAAGATCAAAAAAGCATAGACTATTGCCATTTAGTATAATTCATAGAAGATAATTCTTACGAGAAAATGGTGCTAATGTACTTCTATATTTTTTACAGAATGCTAAAGAAGGTATTTATGCTGAGACTTGGAAACTCTTCAACCATAAAGACAGGGCGAAAAGCTTCGTACCTCACCCGTCATATGCCATGGATGGGGTAAGAAACTGGTTCAGTTTTAATTCAAAACCCATTTTATATTATATCTATATAATTAGAAATCATATACACTAAGAGTACTTGAAGGAGAAATTAGGGCAATTATTTTATACAGTTATTTAAATGTGTAATCCTAGATTTTAATTTTTAAGATGTTTCATAGAAATTTTATATTTAACAGAAATTTTCTTGGTAATACAATTATTTCCTACAGTTATTTCAATGTTCAATTATAAATCTTAATTCAAAAGAGACCAAATCGAAATTTCCTGAATTTTAAAAGAAAATTTCTTAGTAGGAAAATTATCTCATGTAGTAACTTAAATGTTCCATTATAGATTTTAATTCATGAGACACTAAATAGAAATTTCTTTGTATCTAAAAGAAAATTTCTGGTATTAGACTTGTTTCATAACAGTTATTTCAATGTTCAACTAAAAACTTTAATCTATAAGAGACTGCATAGAAATTTCCTGATATTAGAAAGGAAATTTCTTGATATTAGAATTATTTCATACAGTTATTTTAATTCAATTATAAATTTTAATTCATGAGACTAAATATATATTCCTTGATATTTGAAAGATAATTTCTTAGTTCAAATGAAATTTTCTCATTCTCTTTTATATCCCAGTTCCAGTTTTTATCTAACATTATTCATAATTCTATATTTCAATTTTTTTCAAGATTGTGAACGACCAACTAGTATTGATCAACGGTATCCTAGGAGCCAGATATCTTTCAATGAGGAGAGGCATACGAAGATACCACTTCGCCAGAGATTCATTTGCATCCCAGTACTACGGGGTCGCTTGCATCTCTGGAGCACCTTTTATGTTCTCATTCAACAAAATGTAAGTGTCATGAATCGGTGGGGCTTTAAAATTCATATATATATATATATATATATATATATATATATATATATATATATATATATATATATATATATATATATATATATATATAAATATATATATATATATATACATACATATAGATAAATAGATACTCATGCTATATATATATATATATATATATATATATATATATATATATATATATATATATATATATATATATTTACATACATATAGATAAATAGATACTCATGCTATATACATATATATATATATATATATATATATATATATATATATATATATATATATATATATATATATATCTATATTTATATATATACATATATATATAATATATATATGTATATATATATATATATATATATATATATATATATATATAATTTATATATATAATATATATATATATATATATATATATATATATATATATATATATGTGTGTGTTTATTTATTTATATATATGTATTTATATGTATATAGATAGATAGATAGATAGATAGATAGAGAGAGAGGGAAAGATATATATATATATATATATATACTGTATATATATATATATATATATATATATATATATATATATATATATATATATATATATATATACACACACACATATAAATGTGTGAAGGTACATATATATATATATATATATATATATATATATATATATATATATATATATATATATATATATATATATATATAATTTATATATATATATATATATATATATATACATAGATAGAGATATAGAGAGAGAGGGAAAGATATATATATATATATATATATATATATATATATATATATATATATATATATATATATATATATATATATATATATATATATATATAGATAGATAGATATATTAAATATATATACATATATATGTGTGTGTGAAGGTACATACATTATCCATTTTTTAAATATAAACTATAAGTGAGTAACATTTTCCTATGATTTAACATTATTTATTGAAAGCAAAATTCTTTCATGTTTTTCAAAGTAATTAATTCTATTGAACGTATCATATATAACTATATAACTATAATATAGTAATATACAGAATCATATCAATACTTTTTCTATAGATTATCCTATATGATTGAAGGCGGTCTAATCACCAAATGGGTTGATTACGAGTTCCAAAAGGTGGCTGGGAATAACATCGTTATAGAAAGGTCAGGGCCCAAAGCCTTTACAATTAAGCATCTTCAAGTAAGTATTTAACAACTAGACATTATTATTATTATTTTTTTATTACTATTATTATTATTATTATTATTATTATTATTATTATTATTATTATTATTATTATTATTATTATTATTATTACTATTATCATTATTATTATTATTATTATTATTATTATTATTATTATTATTATTATTATTATTATTATATAAGCTATAACCCTAATTGGAAAAGCAGGATGCTATAAGCCCTAGGTCTCCAACAAGGAAAAATAACCCGGTGAGGAAAGGAAACAAAGAAATAAGTAAACAACAAGAGAAGTAATGAACAATTAGAATAAAATATTTTCAGAACAGCAACAACATTAAAATACATATTTCCTATATAAGCCATAAATAATAATAAAAACAAACAAAAACAGAGGAAGAGAAACTAGATAGAGCAGTGTCTCACAGTGTACCCTCAAGCAAGAGAACTCTACCCAAAGACAGTAGACGACCATGCTACAGAGGTTAGGCTAATAATGCTTAAAATAATAAATATAATACTGTTTAATAATTCTTCATGTTATCATTAAAGCTGTTTGTACACCCAAAATAAAATGCTATAAGGAATGCCATAAAACTTCTTGGAATGAGCTAGAAAATAAGTATCGGCAAAAATGATAATTAACGAATTAAAAGTATTTTTCTTTTGTATTTCAGGCAGCTTTCTACATACTCACAATTGGTTACCTGGCAAGCATATTATTTCTAGGGCTGGAGAAACTATTTGCCCGTTTTTAAAGTCTCAAATTCCACCTTCTCAACACTGATGCCATGAAGCCCGTCTGTTACAATGATCAACATGTCAAATAGAAGATTGTTGCATAGGGTGACCAAATTAGTTTGCTACAAATCAATGGTCTACCAGAAACTATATTCCTAGCA